>NC_061100.1:105361630-105364130 GCF_015104395.2 Macrobrachium nipponense | reverse complement strand
AAATCTATGTTGATAATCAGTCCTCATAAGGAAAAATACATAGACATGTATACAATCTATCAGTAAATGTCAGTTGCAAGTTCCAGTTAGAATTTCTTCCTTTTTTTCTTGGTTTATTTTAAATGCCTGGCTAATAAATTATCTACTAAATAGAGATTTTCTTGTCCTCAGTCTCTCTCGGCTTTTCCAAATGAAAGCTTGCCTTTTCGTAAACTGACACGATCCGGAGATAAGTGGATATATACTAGTTTTCACTCCCACGTTTCTCGAAAATGAAAGTCGGCGTTGTTAGGATACAAACCCTCCAGTGACTGGAGCCGTATATGGACACTGAAGAAAGTCTGACTGGATCAAGCCTGCTCGACGATGATCTTTCTAATTCCAGTTACAGTTTTGTTGCCTTTATTAGGACATCTATATTAGTACAGGTTCTCCATAAAGTATTCCATTTGCTAATTTAAATTCTTGGTCGTTTTGGTCTTGCGCTTCTAAATAAAAACATCTCTCTCTCTCTCTCTCTCTCTCTCTCTCTCTCTCTCTCTCTCTCTCTCTCTCTCTGGATAAAACCACTTTTCACTCCATTTGCGCATTTATATTCTGTGTCGTTTTAGTTTTGAGCTTCTCGGTAAAAAAAAAATCTCTCTCTCTCTCTCTCTCTCTCTCTCTCTCTCTCTCTCTCTCTCTCTCTCTCTCTCGTTTTTTTGACCTTCATTTCTCTCCCTGAGTCTCTTTTTTTTTTTGTATTTCCGTTCTAGACAACTATATGCCCTTCTAACCTGCATCCTGTTTCTATTCGTGGGTATACATTTATTTTTTATTTTCCCTTGTTGTTCCCAAATACCCGGTCGTCATGCCAAATGGGACCTCTTTGTAAAAAGCGAGAATGACGGGGCATGGCTGAGTCCGAAGTACAGCAAATGCTCACGGAAAACTATTGTGCTGGGCTCTGTCTGTCCATCTGCCCTGAGATCTTAAAAATTACTGAGGCTAAAGGGCTGCAAATTGGTATGTTGATCATCCATCCTCCAATCATTAAACATACCAAATTGCATCTCTCTAGATTCAGTAGTTTTTGTTTTATTTAAGGTTAAAGTTAGTCATCATCGTACTTCTGGCGGCGCTAAAAGTACCAACAACATTGGCCACCACCGAAACGTGGCTGAGTTTCATGGGCGGCGGCTAAGAGTTTTATGGGTCGTGGCTGAGGTCACCAACGGACTGAAAACTCGATTGCGCCGAAGCTTTTTTTTAATACTTTTTTTAACCTTACGACTCAAGAGTTTGAGATTTTTTTTTGCATAATGACTAAAAAGTTTAAGAATCTTTTTACCTTACGACTAAACAGTTAGAATTTTTTTTACCTTAAGACTAGACAGTTTGAGAATTTATTTTACCTTACGACTAGACAGCTTGAGAATTTTTTTTACCTTACGACTAGACAGTTTGAGAATTTTTTTGCCTTACTAGACAGCTTGAGAATTTTTTTTACCTTACGACTAGACAGTTTGAGAATTTTTTTTACCTTACGACTAGAAGTTTGAGAATTTTTTTACCTTACGAGTAGACAGTTTAATAAATATTTTTTTAACCTTACGGCTAGACAGTTTGATAATCTTTTTACCTTATCCCTCGACAGTTTGGGAATTTTTTTTACCTTACGACTAGACAGTTTGACAATTTATTTACCTTACGGGTAGACATTTTGATAAATATTTTTTTTACCTTACGGCTAGACAGTTTGAGAATTCTTTTACCTTACGACTGGACAGTTGGAGAATTTTTTTTACCTTATCCCTCGACAGTTTGAAATTTTTTTTACCTTACGACTAGACAGTTGGAGAATTTTTTTTCTTACAACTTGACAGTTTGAGAATTTTTTTACCTTGTCCCTCGACAGTTTGAGAATTTTTTCTACCTTACGACTAAACAGTTTGGGGATTTTTTTTATCTTACGATTAGACAGTTTGATAATTAATCTTTTTTTACCTTACGACTAGACAGTTTGATAATTATTTTTTTTACCTTACGACTAGACAGTTTGATAATTATTTTTTTTACCTTACGACTAGACAGTTTGCGAATTTTTTTTACCTAATCCCTCGACAGTTTGAGAACTTTTTTTACCTTACGCCTCGACAGTCTAAGAATTTTTTTTTTACCTTACGGCTAGACAGTTTGAGAATTTTTTTGCCTTACGACTAGACAGTTTGAGAATTCGTTTACCTTACGACTAGATAGTTTGAGAATTTTTTTGTCTTACGACTAGACAGTTTGAGAACTTTTTTTGCCTTACGGCTAGACAGTTTGAGAAATTTTTTTACCTTACGACTAGATAGTTTGAGAATACGACTAGATAGTTTGAGAATTTTCTTACTTTACGGCTAGACAGTTTAAGATTTATTTTTTTTTTTTGCCTTAGGACAAGACAGTTTGAGAATTTTTTTACCTTACACCTTGACAGAATAGGAAAATTTTTCTTACCTTACACCTCGACAGAATT
>NC_061100.1:105316630-105356630 GCF_015104395.2 Macrobrachium nipponense | reverse complement strand
AGTAGGTATTACTTAAGGTTCTTACAGCGTCCGTTCGGCCCCTAGCTGTAACCCCTTTCATTCCATTTACTGTACTTTTCATTCAAATTCCCTTTCTTCCATCTTACTTATAACTCCCCACCCTCTCCTAACTATTGATTCGTAGTGCAGCTGCTTTGAGGTCTTCCTCCTGTCACACCTTTCAAACCTTTTCACTGTCAATTTTTAATTTCAGCGCTGAAAGACCTCATAGGTTCCAGCGCTTGGCCATTGGCCTAAAGTCGCATATTTGATCCTGTTCTATTCTAAATCCAAAACGGGTTACACTTGGCAGTTATTCCCAAAATGCGTTGTTGCCATAAAGAAATGGTGGGTGCCCTACTCATGTAATCCTGTTCAGGTTTATTGATCAAAAGTTGCATTTTTGAATCGGGGAAATAAATGTCGAGGAATTTTATTGTGTCAATTTTGAGGTTCATATTGTGTTCTTTCCGAAATATACATGCACTCGATCATGAAGGTTCTGCAAAAACTAGAATTTTTCATCACGGCTGGTGAATTTTGGTGGTGGTTTTAGTAATAATTTCATTGAATAGTTTTCTGTGGTTTTTTCTTTTTTTCTTTTTTTTTTACAAAAATTGTCTAGTGACAGGTTTTGCGATAAATTTAGGAAATATCTGTCATGCTGTCACTGGCTAACACCTCGGCTTTGGGCTGCATTATTGCTTTCGTTTGCACACACAACAGTTTAGCAAAGGAGTGAGCTTCCATATTGCTTTAGGAAATTAACCATTCCTAGAAGATTTTCCCTCTTAGAACCTAGTCGGGAATGGATTCCTATAGATCTTGCGAGCCGACTAAAATGATCTCTCTACATATCAACTCCCCCTTTTGCGGTGGTTATAATTCTGTTAGTATTACCGACTGTATTTTTTAAAATGATAGAAGCTGTAAGAATTCAGACGTTACGTAATTACCAAACGATTTAACATAGCCGGAACCTTGTTAATTTCCGCTAGTCAGCAAGTGGTTCACGGTTCTACGACTTTTTTCTCGTAATTGAGTGACGTCGAGGTCTGTGATTGGCTGTCTTTGTTGGAGAACAGAACACGCAAAACTGACCATTTAGATCAGTGCTTCTGTGACCAGTTTGGTTACCGGAATTGGTGGTTGATCATGACGATTCTTTGGCCCGCTGTGTGACTTGAAGGTAGGTTATTATTATTATTATTATTATTATTATTTTTATTTTTTTTTTTTGCTCTATCACAGTCCTCCAATTCGACTGGGTGGTATTTATAGTGTGGGGTTCCGGGTTGCATCCTGCCTCCTTAGGAGTCCATCACTTTTCTTACTATGTGTGCCGTTTCTAGGATTACACTCTTCTGCATGAGTCCTGGAGCTACTTCAGCCTCTAGTTTTTCTAGATTCCTTTCAGGGATCTTGGGATCGTGCCTAGTGCTCCTATGATTATGGGTACGATTTCCACTGGCATATCCCATATCCTTCTTATTTCTATTTTCAGATCTTGATACTTATCCATTTTTTCCCTCCCTTTCTCTTCAACTCTGGTGTCCCATGGTATTGCGACATCAATGAGTGATACTTTCTTCTTGACTTTGTCAATCAACGTCACGTCTGGTCTGTTTGCACGTATCACCCTATCCGTTCTGATACCATAGTCCCAGAGGATCTTTGCGTGATCGTTTTCTATCACTCCCTCAGGTTGGTGCTCGTACCACTTATTACTGCAGGGTAGCTGATGTTTCTTGCACAGGCTCCAGTGGAGGGCTTTTGCCACTGAATCATGTCTCTTTTTGTACTGGTTCTATGCAAGTGCCGGACATTCGCTTGCTATGTGGTTTATGGTTTCATTTTTCGTATTGCACTTCCTACATATGGGAGAGATGTTTTTTCCGTCTATCGTTCTTTGAACATATCTGGTTCTTAGGGCCTGATCTTGTGCCGCTGTTATCATTCCTTCAGTTTCATTATTATTATTATTATTATTATTATTATTATTATTATTATTATTATTATTATTATTATTATTCTGTGGCCGCTGTGTGACGTGAAAGTAGATTATTATTATTATTTGGTAAATAATGTGTATCGTTTTATGGAATAGTCATAGTGGTCACCAAATGAGATCAGCCATTGCTTATAGTTAAGTAACTTGTTTTATAGGTTTTTGTTCTTATCCCACAAAAGGAGTGACATGACATTTCGGTGGATCTAATACAATTACAGTTTCCTATAGTATTTAGGTTGTTTATTAAGAATTTGCCGTTATTTTTTGGGTGGGTGAGGGGCCGGTCGACTGTACTTAACCTTCGGGGCTAGTACTAAAATGGCGAAAAAGCCGCGAAACTCCTAGTGGCTGTCGTATTCGCGGGAACGTTCCTTGCAGTCCGTGCGGAGTTATTGCCTGGAATTACCACTATTTCTCTTCGATATCTAATGTGTAGAATTTCCATTCGAACTATTGCGGCAAGTGTAGCGTATGGGAAATGCATAATTAAGACCAAGGATGCAGGCTTAGGGAAGAGAGGCAAAACAGCTGTTTTTTCTTTTAAATATGGGCAATTCTAGGAGCATTTTGAAGCTATATGCAAAGCAATATCGAGGAAATTGGAGCAATACACAAAAAGCCCAACTTAATTGTGCTTATTTTGAGAGTCTACAATACTTGCAGATTATTCAGTTTCTAATATGGCTACTTCGAGGCCACCGTGCCCCCAAGACTTGGGGACGCTCTTAGGCTTAGCCTAGTTAGGCTCTTGGGTAATACACTACTATGTACGGGGAATTGAGTGCTTTTCCTAGCCCAAAGAGAGGGCCAGTCTGATTAGAAGTTTGGTTAATATGTATAAGATCTGTTCCAAATGGACTTACAGGAAATTATGCTCGGCCACACTGTTGTCAGGGTTAAAACATGGCTTACACATAGCACATTTGTAAATGACCTATAAAGCGAACCAAGCTACTTTGTTCCAGGTACTTCGTCTGAGGTATTGGACCCCCATACATTCAACATTTATGGGTGACTACAGTGGGAAGCCGGGGGTATAGGTAGAAAGAAACAAAAGGGAAATACAGGGATGAGTTTGTAACCTCCTGACCTAGGATGCTGGGTTCTTTACATGGCCGGGGGATTGGCCTCAATGGAGCCCCAATCTAACCTAGCCAAGGATATCAGGTGTCCCCCACCCCTTTCTAAATGAACCTAGGTCACTAGTTCCTTATTTTACGAGGACTTCACTAACCTAATCTCACCTAGGGCATCCAAACCAACTCTTCCAGTAACCTAACCTAACCTAACCTAGGGCAATACAGCTTATCGTTTCTCGGGTGGGCTTTGCCTTTTCCCCTTTTCTGTATAGATTTTAAATACTTCCATTTACTAAATAGTTTATAATCCCACCCAGTCCGTGGTTTACCCTTGATGTAGTGTGTGGATCGCATTAAAATCTTTCAGTAAACCTTAGCATAATGAGGATTTGAACTTACGCTGGTATTTTTACAGAAGCAGTCTGCACGGACTGCAAGGAACGTAACTGCGGGTACGACATCCACTAGGGATTGGGGCATCCAATGTATTTTGCCGTGTTTAGTACTGGCCCCTGGGGGGTTAATTACAGTCGTCCGAATAGATATTACTTAAAATTCTTGTTCAGTAGGTAAAACTGCATAGAAAAACCAACTGCCATAGTCTAGGCCGCCGCGGATAAGTACCCTAGATCTACCCTTACGGTAATATCATAGGAATAGTAGATTACATGCTTGTATCACTGCATATTCCCCCCATTCAAAAATCCTGTTTTCCCATTGTAACCCCTCATAGTTGTAGCCTATAAAGGGGTACAGTATTTATAAAACTACGGATATGCTCCCGAGTTGAATGTCATGAACACTCAAAATATGCAAAAAGAAAAAAAATACTAAATTTTTCATCAAAGTGCAAACACTCCATGGTGACTGCATAACATCTAGCACAATGGAAAGATGACAAGATCTGAAACCTGAATTTGGTGAAACTTCTAGCAAAAGAACCAATCATGTTTCTGTCTTAGTCCATGTGGTCTTATTTCCAGATATGACAGAAGTATAAAAGCCATCAACATACAATGCAAACAAAAAAGCTTTATTCAGAGACCCACTTCTGCAAACTTTTGAGACCCCAACAACATAGAAAAATAGGTAACTGTATTCATCAGCGTCTTTGTAATATTAGATCTGTAATAAATTTTGGCACACTTTTTGTTTGAAACATAATAAGGAGACTTGAGGGCAAAGTAAAATATCCAAAGATTTTAAAGCAACCCCCCAAAAAACTCCAATACGTATAGCGAAATTGTTTTGAGGTAGAAGCACCCAATCTCTAGGCTTTATCATCAGCCAAGACTATACAGCAAAACAACACCTGAAGTGAAGATCATACAAAAAGAAAGCAAATCTACAAAAGAACTCAAGACTCCCCTATTCCGCAGGACCTATGATACTGACAAGGAAACACTAAAAGACAACTATAAAATATAAGAAGAACCTTACTTTGAAAATGTATAAGGGCCCATCAGAGGGGGAGTCATCCTGTAGAGGGCTGTACATATAATCAAATAAAATGAACAAAGTATAATTGAAAACCATCTCTAAATATATTTAGTTACTTAGAGGTCTGTTATGAGATGACATGCTGGGGCCAGACGTTAAGACATTTCCCCAAGTCCTAGGATATTCGAAGCAATGGGATTTGGCAGATTACTGTATCTAGTTATTCTCGAGCATCTCTCAAACTCATGGTGTGCAGGAAGCTTAGCTATGGAACAAAATAAGTGAGCAAGAGTTTCAATAGACTAATGCATCATATATTAAACAATGGATTTCCATAGAATCGATCAAACATAAGGCTTAGGTGCACCTTTTTTTGGTGTATTCTGTTCCTTGCTGATCGTAGGTTAATCATAAATCTTCGTTGGATTTTTTTTTCTTCCTTGTACTGTCGGCCAAAAAACTCGTGGCAGAGTTTCATAATTTTTCGTTCACCTGCCTGACGCACGATTCATGCCTTATTTATCTATTTTTCTTTTCAAAGATGGAAGAAATCATGTGTAATGACGTTAAAAACAGTCACTGATATCTTTAGAACGTTATGTTATTTTGTAAAACTATTTTCCTTATAGCAAAATTGACGTGAACGAGACGAAGTGATAAAAAACGTCATATCACAACCATAGATTTACATTACCAAATAGATAGGAGACACCTATCACTAGTAGTATCTCATAAACATAGTCCTTAAATTATCATTTCAATATTAAGTTGAAGGTAGTTGAACTATTCCACTTGTTAAATTTTACAGAAAACATTGGAATCTCACAATATGCTATCAAATTTAAAAACAAAAAGAAAAAAAAACGATATCTTGACAGTGTGAACCAGGCGACCTTACTCTATTGCTTTTGATGTTATGTGCACGGGAATCTAATGTCAATGTGTCATTTATCGGTCTAATAAACATTCCTCGATGAGCGAGAGAATTATTGCACTGCAGTGCATTCGGTGCAAGTTCTTGTTGGAGAGATATCAAGAAAGCTTGATAAACCAGAGAGAATCATACATAGATGAATAAAATTGTTTAAAGAACGGCAAAATTTAGAACATGGGCCTAGAGGTGGTACACCTCGAAGCACCACTTGAGAGCAAGACAATAAAGTAGTGTAAATGTTGCTGAGCAACATTCATTTGTGAACTTTGAATTCTAGTGCCTCGTCGCGACATTGCTGAACCAGGAATCATAACTAGCTCGACGCTTATGACTGGTGTCTAATGAATACTTTAGATGGAGAGGAAGAGATTTTTAAATCTACACTTGAAGTCTTTGATAGTTGTCTAATGAATAAGTTTAATGAATAAGCAAACTTATCTTTGATGGATGAGAGATTCAGTTAGGCTTACTCTTTTTGTTTTGTTTTTTATCTGTTGCCAGTGAATACCACGGATAGGGAGGGAAACGGTTTCAATGATGCATGCATTTTTTTCTTCAAAACCTAAACAACAAATTTTATTGGGAGATACTTTATTAACATCGGCCTAATCCTTCCATCACTCCTATACGCCACCTCCGCTCTCCAACTTCTCACTACGGACTCCATCTCGTGAAAGCATCACTAATGATAACTGTTATTTTAAAATTCCCCGCACCGACAACGGACGCCTTAAAATGCATGTTTATAAAATATTTTCTGTTCAAAGAAGCTTTATCTTGCATTCCACAAAATATGTGCATACACTCGTGTTACACTCTGTAGCCGTCAAAGAGCAACCCTTGATTAAAGCAGTGGGTTTTTCTTGGAAAAAAAAAAAAACATGAAATAGACTTAAACGAGAACGTCACCTTTCATATTTCTTATCCTTTCAGCTGCTTATAATATGCTTATGGTAGTGGGTCTGGTAGGTATACATGTGAAACTAATTTGAATTAATTTCTATTTAGAAGAAATTAATAGCTACAAAAAGATCAACCTAAGACAGCTTTAAGGAAAGTAAGCCTTTCTTAATGTATTCGTCAGTTTTGACTCCCACAGCTTTCCAAGGTGTCCAAATGAAACAGGATGATATGCAAGGAATTCGATAAAAAATAAGACTGAATTATATTAGTTTGATTTTTTATGATTGCTTTTTGACTTTGAATAGCTAGGTCTGAGTTAATTATGTTAAGCAATTATGAAAAGGATAAGAAGAAAGGCGAACATGGCTAATAAAACAAGAATAACGGGAATAGTCAAATAAAGCAGATTAATATATATATATATATATATATATATATATATATATATATATATATATATATATATATATATTGTCGATTTAAATATTCATTAAAATTACGTATCCGAGAGAGTATACTGCTGAAAATAGACCTAGGCAAATCATGTGGGAGAGTCAGAAGTCCAATTTAGGCCCACTAAATGTGTCATGCAAATTATTTTATTGGTTTAACTAAACATCGTTTTCAAAGAATGTTAATGCCTTGATGTATTATTCATCGGTTGTAGGAGACGAAATGACAACACCCCAGTGCAGTAGATACGTCGAGTCAAGACTCGAGCGGCAGCAAAGCCAACTTCAAAATCTTCGGTATGCCGTCACGAAGCTAGAGTTGAGAATAAAATTAGAAATCGTGGGGCCATCGGTATATATTTTCCTTACTTTGCAAAATAATTATCTTTAATACATTGAATAAATCTACTCAGTTCTAATGTAATTTATTTCAAGTATAGCACCTTTGAAAGGAAATGTTATTTATTGTTAAGTAATTAATCTGGCACCTGCATATGGCAATATTTCCATAACAAACAATGAATTAAGAAACTACGCCAATTCTTCGTTGGCCGTCTGTACATTCAAATTTGAATTTTCATGTTAAATTCTTGTAAACTAAATATATAGCCAAAAGTATCCTACAAATTACTCTTAAGTAAAACCAAATTTAGATATTCTTATATCCCATTTTAATTATCTTTTGCAGACATATCTTGAACCTGCAGCTCACAGACTGAGCATGAAGAACTGCTGTCATCCTAGGAGGAAAAAGAGAATCCAGGAGACTTCCTTTGCCAAGATGATTAAATTTTCTAAGGTAAGAGTAAGATCTGGAACTTGAAAAAGAATGAGAACTGAAATTAGTCAAAACTGTGAAAAGATGACCCCCCGGGATTCGTGGGGGATGCGTACCACAACCCCTTGCAAATAGCCAAAAGCCACAAATACTTCACACCTTCTGCAAATGCTTATAACTGCCTATTTTGATAGTTCAGACACCAAAAACCCCTCTGAAAATGCTTATACCTGGGTGTTTTAAGTTTTATTAGGAAAAATTTATTTAGTCACTAAAATACGAAAATACAGTAATTAGTGAAACATTATGCGAATAGCCGAATTTTCCATGAACAGTGTGGATATACGTTCCAAAAAAGATCCACAAATGCAGAACCACAAATAAGCAGGGGTCCACCATATATAATCTTGTTTCAGAACCCAAAAATGCTCGATTAATATTTATTTATTTAATATGTATTTTATGGGGGTTTCAATAAATTTAAACTTAACATTCTAGGTTTACAGGATGTATGAATTTTATTACAAAACGATAAGTTGAGAACATTTCTTTTTACACCAAAATGTATCCGGTATATGAACCAAGGTATTTAGTACTACTCCATACTCTTTACCAGAAAGTACAGTTGGTCATTAAATGAAACTGGATATTTATGGGTCTGTGTCAACAGCAAATAAAACCAAACAGAATGTATTGTGTTTTGAGTGTAAGTCCTTGTTTTCAGTGAAAATTATTACCTAAAAGTAGAGGTACTATGGTACACTACTGGACATTTTCAAGGTTGGTTAACAATCTCCGCTGAATTAGCATTTTAGCCAGAAAAGATAGAATTGTCCTTTTATCACCATAGCCCTACTTTTTTGTACTAGAAGTTGCTTTATAGTTTTTCTTACATGCCAAGGGTGTTAAGCTGAGAACTTTGTGTAGTCCATTTTGTTTATTTTGTATTATGTCTTTTTGTGGACAAATCTGTACTAATAATTGCATATTTTTTCTCAATAACTTACTAGTACAGTACCAGTGGGCCAACCATTATAGGTTATGACACTAATATTCTTGATAAGACATTTTCTATTAACTTGTCTACAGCCCAGGGAATGTTTGTACTGCTGTGCAAACGGTTTAAGCCCAATAGTGTAAATCATAAGATAGTACAAAAGCAACTAGCAGAAATAATTGTCATGGAAAAGACAGAGTGATGACAGATTTGTAATATTCTCAGTGCTTGAGGAGTTGAAGTAAGACAAGCCTGTGAATCAAGGGAATTGTAGGTCACTTAAGGTGATATAGTTGTTTGTGAATGGGTTAATTTAAAATTAACATTGACAGTGGTTTAAGGTGTTATTGGGCAAAGCTTTTTGACACTGGTTAGTAAATGAATTGAGGTATGGTATATCATTGGCCGTTCAGTGAATCATTGTACTAGTATAGTGGCTTGTCATTAGGTAAAGGGATAATTTTCTTGGTAAGGTAACATTTTCAGGTTAGATAAGAACTAATTGATCCACATTCACTGAAAATGATAGTGACGTTATTTAGGAACGGCATGAAAATCAGGTTCTCGGCATAATGTTATTTAAAATAGTATGGTGGTTGTAGCCTTATGTTTGGGGGTTATTAATTCTTAAATAGCTTGCAACTAAAACCTTACACAGTGCATCACTGTTCTTCAGTCACTAGTGTTCAACTATACATTACAATTTTTGTCACTATTGTGCCACTGTACATCTCAGTTTCTTAGTAACTAATGTTCCACATGTGCACACCAGTGGGGGCCATCTGCTTAAGAATTTTATTGTAGTTTCGGAATTTGAACACATTTAGGCTCCGAGAGGTTGTAGCATCATTTGCCCAACAGGAATAGAGGGTTAGAACTTCCTTGTTCTTTTAGACCAGTGGTTCTTAACCTTTTTTGGCAGCGACCCAAAATTTTGCACTAATCAACCATGGCGACCCAAGCCTACATAGATATACAAATTGTCTTTATAAGTAATATGATAATGCTTTTAAAAGCCGGTTACAGAAACAGAATTACATGCTGGGATGTTTATTAAAACAAGTAGAACATATAAATAACAGTGATATATGGAAATAAATATACAAACATATAATTGCTAGCCACACGAAAACAAAAATGTATGTTTGGGTTTCATGCTATAAAATTAAAGAGAATAATTAGGCTGTGATATATCCCTGTGGAGAGAGAGATTCAAAATTATTCAGAACTTGACATGTAATGTGCTACTACTCTTATAATCAGTGAGAATCTTGACACTGAAGTGTGTTGACCAGCTCCTCAAATCTGGGTGATTTTGATGTTAGACTGCATCTGAGATCATCCTCAGGTTGTAGGCGGTTTCTGTGCTTGGTCTTTGTGACTGTCAGGGCAGAAAATCCTGCCTCACACCAATATGTTGTAGCAAATGGAAGGAGGGCTTTCATGGCTTTGCCTCCAAAAATTGGTTTTTCTTTGGAGTTTTTATTTAATCATGGTCTGCTTAGAATCCTAAAACAATGCATCATGAATTTTAATTATTACAGTATATAATAAAAATATAATTGTAGTGGGAAAATAATAATTTTCTGCAAACCCTTGGCGACCCAATAAAATGGCTTGGCGACCCAACTTTGGGTCGCGACCCAGTGGTTAAGAACCACTGTTTTAGACATTTCACAAGTTAACACAATGCTATTCAAGTCATAGAGCCTTAGGGCCGTAACGTTGACAGCACGTTGCACAGGCAATTAGGAAATCTCATTCTGAAAATGAGCACCATCCAAATCTTGGAGGCTTGCCAATTCTATAGTTCTTAATCAGCTCACAAATCTGTGAGTGTGGAAGTCCTCTCAAGATTGTAAATCATTACATGTGTGTTTTCATGCGCAATGTAAACACGATAGGTTAATCAACATTTTAAGGTTGGGTAGTTTTGTAATTCATCATGGTATTTATGAATTGTTTTAAAATGAATAATTCAATCAACTGATTGTAGCAGAACTTGTTAGTCATAAAACTTAAAATTTAGTCTACTAAAGGGTTGTAGGTTTGTAACAATGTTTTTCTCTATTGCTTCCTGTAAATTTTATTTTTATTGTACTGTATAAAGCTTTTTATGGTGCTATTTTGAACCTGAATACAGTACCTGTAGCCTACTCTATTTTACCATGTGTGAAAATAGAAAAACAAATGAAAGTTGACAAAATTTGAAGTTAGCTGTAAAGTTACTGGATTAATGTAGGATAGGTTAGTTTGTAAAATTCAGTGAGTTAATGTAGAATAGTTACATCTATTAAATTCAGTGTTAATATAGACTAGATTAGTCTTGAAATCCTATATATGCTAACCAGTTGATTAACATTGATTAGGCAGGTGTCTGGATTATATTTAGATGTCAAGATTACTAAGGGGAGTAAGTCAGGAAAAGTTATGTAAATGGTTTTAAAGTTCAACTGTTAGTTGATGAACCAAGGTAGAATGCTAGTCCTTGGACAAGACATGCTAGTCAGTGGATCAGTGTAGGGAGGCTAATGAATTTTTTAATTTTAACATAACGTTGTTTGTGATTACCTGCATACATATATATTTGAACAGTTAAGTTTAATGTTTAAAAGATTTTATCGATTATGCTCAGGAATTGGCAAGTCTACAATTATTTTTGGTGCATCAAATCAAGTAGGATACAAAACAACTTGATCTTGTTGAAGTGTGAAAAATCTTTTTGGTATAACAGTAGTCTATTAATAAAGCACTCTGTAAAATATAAAGATTGTGAGAATGTAACTTTGCTGACAATTGCTCCTTTCTTTTCACAGGGGGATGTCATAACTGAACGAAAATAGCCTCATCCATCAATAGTCTTATTTCGGCATGAAAATCTTCAGACATCTGTTGGACCACATTGAAATCTCAGCATGGAAATCTTCAGACATAAGTTGGACAACATTGAATCAAGAACCATGAAGAGCCTTTGTTTAAACTCTGTAATATCTTGAGCAGATATTACAGTTACCTGGAGTTATTGGGTCAAGAAGACATAAGCACTTAACACTATGTATAGTATTTCAACATTTTCATACTATCATAAATATTCACGTACATGCTCTTATAAACTAAACAAAAAAAAAAATGCTAAACTTTATGAACTGTTGTCATTTAAGTCAGGCAGAAATGAAAAGTAAAAATCACTAGGTTCAACTTTTGGGTTCAGTGAAGGGTTCCTTCCACAATCACAATTTAGGTTCCCCTTGTATTTCATGTCGTGCCTGGAATCATATTATCTTTGGAGTCTCCAAAATCCCAGTTACAAAGATGGCACTATCACTGTCAATCAAAATCATTGTCACTGAATCTCTCCACTGAGGGTTCTACAACTGTCACTACAGATTTCTCATCCCTGACAACAATGCAAAGAAGCGCTCATCCACAAAGTTGAAGGGTTATTCTGTTAGTACCCAGTAAGTATGCTATTAATTTCATAAATGGGAACCATTTGTTCAACCTTGCTCAATTTATTCTTACAGAAGCCCATAAAAACGTTATTTCCATTTGGAATTTCCCCCAAAAAGTGCCACTTGAGTGTTTTACGGTCCAAAAGGTTCTTGCAATGGTAAGAATATGTAACTGCAATAATTATGATCTGCTATAAAGTTAGCCTACACCTCTGGCCATTAAGAAATAAGTAGAATTAAAGGTCTTGTAGTTAAATGGAAATTGTACAGTGGTAATATGTCAGCAGGGCGAGGATCTTGGAGAAAATATTCATCAGTGAATGAATGACTCTTTCCCCTAAACTTAAGTACCATATAAACCATATGTCCTTTTTGGGCGTTTCCCCATATCGGATTACCAATCTATTTATTTTTTCTCGGCGCTGGAGATCTCTCAAGACCTTTTTGTCTCAGAATCCAATAAAAATCTATTAGTACCCATTTTTCAGTCACATTGAAACTTGAAATAGGCAGAGCACTTCTTGAATCACACACACCTATGTGCCCCTCTGCATTGCATTTCATGCTCATTCTCACTCATTCCTTTTTGTTGCCTTAATCACCCATACCCTTACTCCCATTGAGTGATGAATCTCTCTCTCTCTCTCGCGCGCTTTTTTCCTGTAGGAGGGTAGTGCCACTATTGCATCTCACACGATATACTGTAGGCATTACGTACTACTTAAGTTTCTTTCTTGCAGCGTCCCTAAGCTCCTCCTCATTCCTTTGACTGTACCACCATTCCTATTCTCTTTTTCCAGCATACTTTCGACCCTCTCCTAACCATTGTTTTATAGTGCAAGAAGATTGAGGTTTCCCCCTGTTACTCCTTTGAAACCTGTTTTACTCTCAATCTTCCTGTCTGCGCTGAATGACCTCATATAGGCCCCAGTGCTTGCTCTTTGGGCCAACCTTGTATTCTAATTCTAATAACCTTTTACATAATTTCACTGCTTACCTTCCTGGGGCTCTAGATCGTCGTTGCAAGTCTGTTATTGGACTAGGAAAAAAGAACTTGTCATGCCAGTGCACTTGAGTTAGTCAGTAGTGCATAATTTGTTTATATATGTACTATATGTATATATATATATATATATATATATATATATATATATATATATGTATATATATATATATATATATATATATATATATATATATATATATATATATATATATATATAATATAAATTATCCAGCTGAATTTTATTAGGTAGCAGTCTGAGATGTTTCATGTAATGTGTATACTGTACCTGTACTGAGTAATGAACAGGATATCCACACATCTATTGTTAGATGTATTGTCATGATTGTTTCCCTAAGACTTGGTTTAAGTTCTTTACCGTAGTGTTAATTTAGTGCTTAATTATTAGAGATTGTTTGATAATGTTTCCCATTCTGTCCTGTTAACATCGTAGTTTTGCGATACAAGTTAATTACTGGACTTCTGGTTTATCTCGGTAGATTGCGAAGATGCTAAATGAAAACGGAAAGGACTGACTTTAATTGTTGTAATTTTAGAGTAAATGGCAGTAGTTTTGCTGTACGATCTCAATTACTTTCTAAAAGTGTCAAAAGTTGAACAGTTTATATCACAACTATTGAAGGTACATAAGACACATTTCTTATTCGAAATTGGTAAAGGAAAGATGATGCGAAGACCTGAACACCTTCCTATAGAAAACCTTATGCTATTTTATCAAGCAACTTTATTTTTTAATTTCAGTAGACTTCTTGTTAATTAACGTTATCAAGTTCGATACTTAATGACCTTTTGAACGGAGTTTTAGATGACTTTTGACACCATAACTCTACATAGTCTGGAGGGTTAGTTAGTATTGAAGGATGGTTGATCCTTCAGAACAAGTATAAACCTTCAGTTTCAAAGGTCATGTAAAACTTTTTTTGTGAAAGGTTCAGTGCGTATAGAACTTGGTTTCGCTAATTAATAACAAGCTTACTGTAAGTAAACAAACTAAATTGCTTGATAAAATAGTTTTAAGGGTTTCTATCTAGCGCTAAAGGAGCAAAGTTAGCTAAGCGTCTTCGGTGGGAAGGTGTTCAGATCTTCACATCTCATTTTCTTTACGAATTTCGAATAAGAAAAGGGCCTTATCAAATACCTTCAATAGTTGTAATAGGAAGTACAAAAGAGATTTCATTGGTAAGGCAAAGTTTGGAGATGCATAATGCAACAATATAACTGCCGTATAGTAAACACTTACATTTCTTGAAATATCTTTGGTTACGAACTACACTGAGATCTCTTGGAAAATTCTAGTTTGGGATGAAATGAAACCGTTTCCCCTTTCTTCCGCTAGGTTTTCTTCACTTAATGTAATTCTAAAGTATTTCTATGAAAATCTCCCAAAAATGTTCAGAGGTTTAACTGTTCATTATATGGCAGCTCTACTCATTTACAGTATGCTATGTTTAACTCTGTTACTAGCAACATTGCCTTCTGTATTTCATTATCAGGTTAATGTGATCAGTAGGTTTCATGTATTAAACTTCTTCCCAATCATTCATTGAGTTTAGTTTGTATAAATGATAAAATAAAGAAAACGGAATAACAATTTTCTATTTTATTATTTCCTCGGGGGTTTCAAACGGAAAACTAGAATTGAAAAAAAGACACGCCTAATAACTGTGAGTGTTCTTCTTATTCGGCTTTCATATGCCCGAGTATTCTCTCCAATGGTCCCCCCTCCCCCTAGCACCAGCAAATGCGTGTCTCCTCATATAAGTACCTCACTTTCAACACAACCAAAAGTTCATTTAGACTAACCTTCTTCCATACAGTAATAATAGTTCATTCTCCCCACTTATGTTTAGAGCAGTAAAACCACGTTATTTAGGAATATTAAGCACAGTCCACATTCTTCAATGTTATGGATATCAAGTCAAGAACAGAGTATTTCCTCAAACTGTTACTTAGTAATTAAAGCCACGAATCAAAATTTGAAATTAAGTTTAACATGAAATTATCATAAAATACTTCTTAAAGCCTCTAACCAAGAAGACAAAGTTTTAAGATTAAAATGTTCCGTATGCACGTAAAACTTTCATATGCAAAATTTGTTTGGAAGAATAAAAGAAAATGCATTCAAATCTTTTTATTGTAGAAGATTGGAATGCCATATTGAGCAAAGTCAATTTTCAAATAAATGAAGTGGAAATATGATTACACACCAAAATCTATGACGACCACTGTTATTAAAAGCCCCTTTTCTGAAAACTTTGAACGCACCCGACGCGAGAAAGCAGTCACAGAAAACGGGGCGCATCGTTCATTACACACCAAAATCTATGACGACCACTGTTATTAAAAGCCCATTTTCTGAAAACTTTGAACGCACCCGACGCGAGAAAGCAGTCACAGAAAACGGGACGCATCGTTCTTTGCATGAACGAAACTCCTCGTGTTCTGTCTCTTTCTAAAACTGGAATGGGTTCTAAGTTCAGTTTATGGGGTCACACATATGATTGTGTAATGAGTGTGTTTGGCGTTTAAAAAAATTTAAAAAGTAAAAGTAAAGCCCGCCAAGGCCCCCCCCCCAAGTCCCACCTGGTAACAGGCGACTTTAGAAACGAATTGTTCTGAAAAAGCAAAGTTACCAGGTCTCTGTTTGCTTTCCTTGTCCTTTTTTTTTCTTTTTAAAGAGGTTACCGATGCAATTTTATTCTTGACTGTGACTATTAAAAAAGTATATAGTCTTCATTGTGACCATCAAAAAGGTATAGTCTTTATTGTAACTATATCAAAAAGGTATATTCTTGATTGGGACTAAAAAGTTTAAAGTTAAAACAATTTTATAAAGTATATTTTTCATTGTGACTATATCAAAAAGGTATTCTTGATCGTGACGATTCAAAAAGTACAAGTTAAGACAACTTTGCAGCTAAATGTGAAGAAATACTTAGAGAGAGCCTGGAAAAATCGTCAATGGTAAACTAAGCAAATGGAGGTTGAGTCATCTGCAGTCCTATATGCAATTCCAGCACGATCCAGTACCCACGACACCCGAGGCCCCCTCAAAAGCAGACGAGAACCACAAACGACCAAGGGGCCTCTCTCGAACTTCGTCCCATTTCGTGCACTTGATTGAGTCGGGTAAAAGGGAAGAGACGAGTAAGGGTACTGCCCCGGCTACTATATAGGCTTCTTCTCTGAGCAGATAGATAACCAGATCGGCCAGAAGTGCACATTCGCCTTACGAGCAAACCACCAAATCACTTTAGCCTCGTCTGTGTGATCGATTTTCGAATAGCCACCCAAGGGAGATGCAACGGAGAGAGGCAAGCTAACGTGAATTATTACATAGAGGGATGAGACAACCCTGCTACAACCATTGTTCCCTGGACAACCCTGCTACAATCAATATTCCCTGGAGAACGCTGCTACAACCATTATTCCATTCCCTGGACAACCCTGCTACAACCATTATTCACTGGACAACCCTGCTACAACCATTATTCCCTGGACTATCCTGCCACAACAATTATTCCCTGAACAACCCTGCTACAACCATTATTCCCTGGACTATCCTGCCACAACAATTATTCCCTGAACAACCCTGCTACAACCATTATTCCCTGGACAACCCTGCTACAACCATTATTCCCTGGACTATCCTGCCACAACAATTATTCCCTGAACAACCCTGCTGCAACCATTATTCCCTGGACAACCCTGCTACAACTATTATTCAATCCTTTTACAAACCCCTGCTACAACTCTTATTTCCTTCCCTGGACACCCTGCACAAACCATTCTTCCCCTGGACATCCCTGGCACAACCATTCCTTCCATTCCCTGGACACCCTGCTACAACCATATTCCCTGGACAAAAACCCTGCTACAATTTTATTTTCCCATTCCCGGACCCCCCCCCAAAAACCCCTGCTACAACCTTATTCCCTGGACACCCTGCTACAACAATTTACTCTCCATTTTCCCTGGAACAACCCTCTACAACCATTATTCCCTGGACAACCCTGCTACAACTATTATTCAATTCCTTGGACAACCCTGCTACAACTATTATTCCATTCCCTGGACAACCCTGCTACAACCATTATTCCCTGGACATCCCTGCTACAATTAATTTTTCACCCACACCCTTCCACCTTGGACAATTCTCCCAACAAACCAATTATTCCCTGGACAACCCTCTCAAGTTATTGCTGGCCACCCCTGCTAACAACCATTATTCCCCTTGGACAACCCGCTACAAATATTATTCCTTCCCTTGGACAACCCTTGCTACAACCTTATTATTCCCATTTCCCTTGGACAACCCCTGCTACAACCATTATTCCCTGGACACCCTGCTACAATTTATTATTCCATTCCCTGACAACCCTTGCTAAACAAACCATTATTCCCTGGACAACCCTGCTACAATTATTATTCCCATTCCAATTGGACAACCCTGCTACAACCGTATTCCCTGGACAAACCCTGCTACAACAATTACCCATTCCCCTGGACAACCCTGCTACAAAAAACCTTATTCCCTGGACAACCCTGCTCCACCAATCCATTCCCTTGGAAAACCCTGCTACAACAATTACCCTCCAATTCCCCTGGACCAACCCTTCTACAACCATTATTCCCTTGACACCCTGCTTACAACCATTATTCCCTGACAAACCATCCTACAACAATTACTCATTCCCTAGACAACCCTGCTACACCATTTATCCTGGACAACCCTGCTACAACATTAGTCCCTGGACAACCCTGCTACACCATCATTCCCTGGACAACCCTGCTACAACCATTATTCCTGACAACCCTGCTACAAACCATTATTCCCTGGACACCCTGCACAACCTCATTCCCTGGACACCCTGCTACAACCATTAGTCCCTGGACAACCTTCTACAACCGTTATTCCCGTGACAACCCTGCTACAACCATTATTCCCTGGACAACCCTGCTACAACAATTACTCCATTCCCTGGACAACCCTGCTACAACCATTATTCCCTGGACAACCTGCTTATCAACCATTTTCCCTGGACCAACCCTTCTACAACCATCATTCCACTGGACAACCCTGCTACAACCATTATTCCCTGTACACAAACCGCTGCTACAACCATCATTCCCTGGACAACCCTGCGACACCCTTATCCCTTGACAACCGGCTACACCATCATTCCCTGTGACAACCTGCTACAACCATTATTCCCCTGGACAACCCTGCTACAACATCATTCCCTTGACCACCCCGCTACACGACCATCATTCCTGACACCCTGCTACACCATTATTCCCTGTACAACCCTGCTACAACATTATTCCCTGACAACCCGGCTACAAACCATTATTCCTTGACAACCCTGCTACAACACTTACTCCATTCCCTAACAACCTTGCTAAACCATTATTCCCTGGACAACCCTGCTACAGCCATTATTCCCTGGACAACCCTGCTCACCCATCATTCCTGGACAACCCTGCTACAACCATGTATTCCCTGGACACCCTGCTACAACCATTATCCCTGGAACAACCCTGTCTACAACCATCAGTTCTGACAACAGCCTGCTACAACAATTACTCCATTTCCCTAGACAACCCTGCTACACCATTTTCCTGGACAACCCTGCTACAACCATTATTCCCTGGACAACCCTGCTACAACCATCATTCCCTGGACAACCCTGCTACAACCATCATTCCCTAGACAACCCTGCTACAACCATTATTCCCTGGACAACCCTGCTACAACCATCATTCCCTGTACAACCCTGCTACAACCATCTTCCCTAGACAACCCTGCACACCATTATTCCCTGACACCTGCTAAATACCAGCATTCCCTGGACAACCCTGCTACAACCATTATTCCCTGGACAACCCTGCTACAACCATTATTCCCTGGACAACCCTGCTACAACCATTATTCCCTGGACAACCCTGCTACAACCATTATTTCCTGACAACCCCTGCTACAACCATTATTCCCTGGAGCAACCCTGCTACAAACCATCAATTCCTGGACAACCTGCTACAACCATTATTCCCTGGACACCCGGCTACAACCATTCATTCCCTGGACAACCCTGCACAACCATCATTCCTAGACAACCCTGCTACAACATTATTCCCTGGACACCTGCTACAACATTATTCCCTGACAACCCTACTACAACCATCATTCCCTGACAGCCCGGGCTACAACCATTATTCCCGGACAACCTGCTACAACCATTATTCCCTGTACAACCTGCTACAACCATTTATTCCTGGAACAACCTGCTACAAAAATTACTCCATTCCCTACAACCTGCTACGACTTATTCCCTGGACACCCTGCTACACATTATTCCCTGACAACCCTGCTACAACCATCATCCTGACAACCCTGCTACAACCATTATTCCCTGGACAACCCTGCTACAACCATCATTCCCTGGACAACCCTGCTACAACCATCATTCCCTGGACAACCCTGCTACAACCATTATTCCCTGACAAACCCTGTCCTACAACCCTTATTCCCCTGGACAACCTGCTACAACCATTATTCATGTACCAACCCCCTTGCCCTTTTAACAACATCATTCTGGACAACCCTGCTACAAACATTATTCCGGGACAACCTGCTATCAACCATCTTCCCTGGACAACCCTGCTACAACCATTATTCCCTGGACAACCCTGCTACAACCATCATTCCCTGGACAACCCTGCTACAATACTTCCCTTGGACAACCCTGCTACGAACCATCATTCCCTGGACAACCCTGCTACAACCATTATTCCCGACAACCTGCTACAACCATCATTCCTGGACACCCTCCTACACCCATATTCCCAGACAACCCTACCCTGAACACATTATTCCCTGGACAACCCTCGCTACAACCATCCCATTCCCTACACCCTGGCTACAACCATTATTCCCTGGACCCACTTGTACAACCTTCATCTGGACAACCCTCCTACAACCATTATTCCCAAACACACCTATGACAAAGACGATAAAAAAAAGTTCTGGTAAACGAGATTGCTCATATAGGATTTCCTTATTGACAAGAAATCGGCAGCACTTTTTAACTTTTACTAACCAAGCAAAATGGCCTAAAAGATGAACTGAATGGGCGTATATAATAGAAATAAGCACCAACAAAAATTGAAATACATTACTACCTTAATGGTATTTTCCTTGCATTTTAATAAATTATTTGTTATTATTTTTTTTAATGATGGAGATCTCTACTTTCTGTATTTCCCTTTACCTCCTCTTACTTCTTCCTAATGAACACTATATTCTTTGGAAGCTTGATTTTCTAGCCAAGAGCCCCTTTGGTGGGCTTGTTCCATATGAATAGGATTATTTTTTTTAATAAGAATAACAATAGACGAAATCAGACATTGGCCTAGATTCTAGAATATGAAATAAAAATAAACCTATCTTAACTTATATGGATGGATGTTTGGTCGGCATTCAGTTTAAAAAAATTACTGACATGCTACAGAAAGATTTTGATCTATTCATGGAATTCCTTTGTTTCATTCTCTGCGGGTTCTCTTTGTCAAGTGTACCTCGAACATAACTTGAAAAAATCTAATTGAAGAGGCATGCAGAGAGAGAGAGAGAGAGAGAGAGAGAGAGAGAGAGAGAGAGAGAGAGAGAGAGAGAGAGAGAGAGAGAGAGAGAGAAATTAAATTTCTCTGTACTCAATGAAAGGAGTATTCCTAGGACCTTGGTCCATTGCATCGCGAGCATACATATTTTTAACGGTAGCACGAATATCTCTTATCTCTTATCTGAATTCCTTTGAGGTCAAGTAAAAGTAACATAGAAAATTCAGTAACTGAAATCTGGAAGATAACTTTAAATTACAGCTTCGTTTAATGAATATTGAATATAACATTTCACCATAACGATGTTCAATGTAATACTATTAAAAAAATTTAAACGACCATTTTTATTCAATTTTAGATCTTTAAAAAAAGGGAAACTTAGCCATTTTTATTCATAATTTTAGATCTGGTGTACGGAAACACGGAACAAGTAGTTCCTAGTTGTGGGTTGATTATTGTTTTCATCATCGTTGCATTTGTAACTTGAAAATGAGACGATATAAATTACTGAAAAGAAAGACACCAAGGCCGTGGAAACCCCTATCCATTGTGAATTCGTCCCGTGATATTTACTGAAAAAGAAAGATTCCTTTCCAATGTTAATTTATCCCGCGGTATTGTGGTTAGCGAACGATTCTTACAAGGCAGTTCGGGAATAACATAAAATTAACACGAGCACGCGAGATGAACAGAAGAATTTTCTTTTTCGGGAAAAAACTGATCAGTAGCCCTTCTTCAGGAATTCAAAAATACAATCCCTGCTCACTGAATATTTCTTTTTTATAATCCCATTATATTTCATATCCGTGCTCAGGGTGTACTTTATAACAATTTAACCGCAGAAAATGTATTAAAATACCTCCTTACCCAGTATTTTATAACAATCTAACCCTTGACAACGTTAAAATCCATACTCGGCATTTTATAATAATTTAGCCCTTGTGATTTTTTAAAAATCTATTCTCAGTAAATTATAACAATTTAACCCTAGAGATTTTGTTAAAATTCATACTTATTAGTATTTTATAACAATCTAACCCTAGAGATATTATTAAAATTCATACTTATTCAGTATCATATAACAATATAACCGTAAAAAATGAGTTAAAATCCATACTTCAGTATTTTTAAACAATTTAACAATATAAATTTTTTTTAAATCGATCATTACTAATTTTATAACGGTTTAACCCCTGATTATTTTTCAAGCTCATGAGTATGGAATATTTTAAAAAAATAACCCTTGATTATTTTTTTTTTAAACGATGTTAATGCTTTACCTAAAAATAATACTCACCAACTACCTTTTATTTCCTCCATTACAAGAATTTTATAACAAATTAACGCTCAAACGATTTTTAAAAATATGTTATGGAAAATCATAAAATTTAACCATTGAATAATTTTGAAAATAGTACCTAAAAAACGTAATTTAAATAGGCATGTTACGAAACCAACTATTTGCACATGGATATTAATAATAAATCCAGGATTACCCTTCTTAAATACAACTTCACCATGAGCTACGTGGATGGGCAGGCAAAATCATTTCTAATCTTTGTCTTCGTTCTTGGGAAAATATATCTTGTCTAAAAATCATGAATTAAGAGACTAAAGATATCTGATGGTTCTTCTTAATAACGGAACTAATTTCAGCCTTTAAGATATCCCGACACACAAACACAAAATTCTAATTAAAGGAAAAAAACGCCACAACCCTCTTCTACGCTATAGAACCAGGTCCTAAACTGACACTTAGCGAAGAAACAATGCAACCGGTAACTAAAATTCTAATGATTGTTCAAGGTCAACAAGAAACGCTTCTCAATATGAAACCACCTTGAGAAAACATTCAACACGACCGGACTTTTTAGCCCTATCTTACTGATGTACAAGGAATTGCCATTTAACAGATAATCTAGTAAACCTATAACATTATGGATTCTGATATAAACAAGTAAATAAGTTGTTTGCTAAGGCATTCTAACCAAGAAAAAAAAAGAGGTTCATCAAAATTTACTTTAAGACCAGTGGTTCGTAATCTGGGGGGCGTCAGCAATTTACAGGGGAGGAGCGAGCCCTAGGGATAAACTAAAAATTCTTAACAGGAGAGATGAACAGTTAATATCCTGAAGTTTGTGAAAAAATGCGAAAGTGTCGCCCTATAACGTTACATGTAGTCTATTACTCTAGTACAAGACTCGTTTGGCTTATTATGTTTTGTAATTATTTACCTTCCTCCCTATCCCTCGAAACCCCTTCTCTCTCTCTTTTTTTTTTTAATGTGTGAGGGAATTTTACTAATAGATGAAAGTGGGGGCGGGGTTGGGGGGTTGGCGGTGGGGGGAAGAACGAACTCTTAGAAGGGGCGTGGTCATAAAAAAAGTTAAGAACCACTGCATTGGACGCAAAACTATCGGAAGTAATGAAACTCGTGCGTATGCAGATCGTCAGAGGTACATGCTAATTTTGCAATTGTGCAAGTATGCACGAAATAAAATTCTAGTTTTTTAAGCATAAAATCTCTCAAAACACTTTAATCAACAATCCCCTCCTCACATTCTATATGCATGTTTATATGCAACTGTCAGCTTTCAAAGTTTTAATCATAATTACTACTATCTAATAAATTTCAAAATAAATTTAGTTCCATGGCTTATAAATAATGGATGAGCAAACTAAGAGTGCTTTTGGAGCACAAGGATTTTTTTAAAATGCTTATTGTTTAAGTTTGCTTCGAATTTATTTGTAAGATTAATTTGCCAAGTTAATACCAAAGTCTTTGTGAATAATTACTCGTCACTTCGAAGTTACTATTATCTTTAAAGATTTTAATGATCTAAGAATCTGGGACTATTTCTATATCGACTTAGACATCATTCCACATATCCCTATTATCATAGTTTCTGTAGAAGTGTGCATTTCTTTATGATAAAATTTAGTTACAATACTTTAGTGACTATCTTCGCTCTGCTGGTAATTTTTCTGAACAGTTTGATCTCTTCTAATGTAGATAAGAAAGTGACTTACATCATTTACTTGTTTACTTGAAAATAAACTACATATACCGGACAATGCTACCCTGATAATCACAAACATGTCAGGTCCTTAAATGCTACTAGCTCCTTGATAGAGAGATCAAAGGTTGTCCAATTTTAAGCTAAATTTGAATGAATATCATCTTCAATGACTGCAATGTTAAAAATGCAATGCCTAGTATTTACAGGTAACACCCAGTTACTAACTATTTCAAGGCCCATAACACCTTCCTTTTTTAATATAACTAATGAACTAGGCTTCTGATTAATGTGAAACCGAAACCACCCGAGTTTGAGACACCGACCTTATTAAGAAAAATGGATTCAAGCATCTACTCCACATTATTGTCTTACTTTATATCGAGAAATGTCATATCAATTTTGTGGGCATGGTGAGAACAGAAATTAAGACCTGGCAACTAGGCGCAGAATGGCGTGTGCCGACCATGACGTGGGGCCCCGTGACGGTTACACCTGCCACGCCCCTCTTTCTGTATGGTTATCATTATATCAGTACAAGAAATTATATATATATACCTTTGATAGAGATAAGGTGTTTTTATTTTTCAATACAGGTATGCAGTCATTAGCGGGTTGAAGTATTGGAATGAAAAAATATTAGGTCTGGCAAAGTTTAAATTGGTTATATTATTTTATTATTCCCTGATTTCAATAACGTCGCGAAAGTAATTTTAGATAGAGTTTAATCGTGCTATATGTGAATTGATTATTGGTGAATATGATTGTTGAGGGTGCGCACATATGATCATTATAAATATTTAATATGGCTGGGGATTGGATGGAGGTGAAAGGATAGTAATACTTTATTAACAATAAGTGTATTGTCCATAGATAGTAGTTTAGCAGCTAACATTTTAATGAATAAAGTTACAAGACTGAAGTAGAATATATATATATATTATATATGATATTATATATATCTATATAATTATTACTATATATATACATAGTATATATATATAATATTATATTATATATACTATCTATAATATATATATCTATATTAATAATATAATTATAATAATATATATTATATGTATATAAATATAGTATCTATATATAATAATTATATATAATAACTATAATATATCTAATATATATATCTAATATATATAAATATCTATTATATAATATATAATATATATACTATATAATATAATATTAATCTATAATATAATAATATATAAATATTATATAAGATATAATATGTAGAATAATATATATTATATAATATAATATATATATAATATAGTATTAAGCATATATATATATATAATAATGATATTATATATAAATATTATGTATATAATAATATATATATATAATCAATATATAATATATAACATATATAATATAAATATAATTATAATAAATATATAATATATTATAATATCAATAATATATACATAATTATAATATATATATAAATAATATATATATAATAATATCTATATATAAATATATAATATATATATAATAATATATTATAATAAATAAATATATATAAAGAATATATATATATAATAATAATATAAATCTATTATATAATAACTAATCTCTAATCTATATATATATTATATACTTAACTATATATATAATAATCTATTTCTAAATATAATATAATATATAATAATATAATAATAATATATATATAATATCTATAATATATATATATGAAATAATATATAATATAATATACTATAATATATATAATATATTCTATATAATAATATATATATAATATTTGTTAATATAATAAATATATAATAATATATAAATATAATCTAATATATATAATAATAGGTATATAATATATAATATAATCTATTAACTAATATAATAATATTAATATAATATATATTAATATACTATAATATATAATAATATACTAATAATAATATATAATATATGATATATAAGATATAATATATAAGTATAATATATATATATAATTAAATATATAATAATTATCGTATATATTGTACTTAATATATATATATAATAATATATATATTATAATACTATTATATATATTAATATATATATATATATATATATATTATGTATATATATATATAGAGAGAGATAGAGTGAGAGAGAGAGAAGAGAGGAGATAGATGGAGATGAGAGTACCGATGAGCAGAGAGAGAGTAGAGGAGAGAGATAGGAGAGGGAAGAGAGAGAGAGAGAGAGAGAGAGAGAGAATCTGATAATGCATAATATTCAACTATACATGTCTGTGATAGTACGCCATTAAACATGAAAACATGATACCAACCTATTCAATCCAATCTTCAGTTTATTGTGGTCTTGTTCCCTCTTGTAGTATGTTAAAAGTCGCAACACAAAAGCATTACGACAACCTTGTGGACAATGGTGAAGCATTCTAGACATGATATAAAATGTCAATAGTAGGCAGTAAGCAAGGTGTCAGCAGGAGCCCTTGTCAATGCCTGTATCTAACAGACGTGTACCTTCCCTAGCACGATCACCTCTCTGACTGCCATCCGAGATTTTTATTTTTTGTCTTCTTTTTCGTAAGAATTGCCCATTAATTAAATAATAAACACAACTGAGGCTAAAAATGAGTTTATTCAAACATAATAACTAATCAGTATCTTTAGATTCCATCAAAGAGTAGTATAATTCACTACAACTTATATATTATTTGATATACATACAGAAAAGGGGCGTGGCAGGTGTAAACGTCACGGGGCTCCACGTCATGGTCGACACACGTCATTCTGCGCCTAGTTGCCAGGTCTTAATTTCCGTTCTCACCATGCCCACAAAATTGAGATGACATTTCTCGATATAAAGTAAGACAATAATGCGGAGTAGATGCTTGAATCCATTTTTCTCAATTAGGTCGGTGTCTCAAACTCTGGTGGTTTCGGTTTCACATTAATCAGAAGCCTAGTTCATTAGTTATATTAAAAAAGGAGGGTGTCATGGCCCTTGAAATAGTTAGTAGTGTATATTTAGGGAGTTCTCATCACAGGCCTTGGTGAGTATCCATAAACTCTGAAAATTATTTATTATTGAAAAACACCAACGAGTTTCAATTGTCCAAACTTTACAGATGATCAAATGACACTTAAGATTCCCTTTATCAAAACTAACATTTAGAGGCAAAATTTACCAGAGCAGTTGATGTTCATATGAAAATTACAACGTTGGGTATATTCCTGTACATCAGTATTCCATGTCAGTAAGTTTAATAAGGTTAAAATGCACTAAAGCTAACCTCAGACCAGACACCTTCTACCTAGTCGAATACGGGTTATACGAGACTTCTAAAAGACCATAATCCAGGACAACTTTTAAAATTGAGTTTGCCGCCATGAAAATTTCTTCAGCACCTTAATTGTAAATCATTTATTTCAAGTCATTCATTTCCTCCAGCTAAGCTATTTATTCCGCAAAACCAAGTCAACTTCAAACCATTAAAACTCTTGAAACTTGGCCAACTTCTAGACGGGGGAAATATTTCTAACGAGCAGGTGAAAATTATAGTTTCACCTCATACCTGGACAACTCGTAGGTACTGTACCATTATAATACACAAATACACGAGTTCAAGCACACACCCCAATACACGAGCTCAAACATACACACACACAACCTGGCAGCTACCATTCTAATGACAAGATATTCGAAAATGTATTACACAGGTCGTCTAAAGATGTTTATCGCAGTTCTTTAGCCCTCCTTTATGTCAAGGACACAAATGGTGAAAATGAAGAGACAAAATGGACATTTGTGGCCCCAGCTGGATATCTCTTCAGGGAGCCTAGGGATCCCAGTGTAAGAGAATGTGCTGAAATGCAATTCTTCAGAAAAACTTTTCGAAATTTCTTTGTACATGGACTCTAGAAACAATTGTAATCCTTAAACAAATACAAACATTTAACATTAAAATTTCACTGCTATCTTTATTTTAACCCCCCCAAAATTCATACATTCTTGAGCATATCTTATATCACAATTTTATTACGTTCTGAGAACACTAATAACATTACTCTTCGCATGGCATTTGATAGATGTTATAAATTGGAGCATATACATATTCCCACTGAAAACAAAATTATACGAAAACCCATTCATTTGACATTACAATCTCCTACAATTCAAGATGTTAATAAATTTAAAAAGACAAATTTAAAGAAATTGTTTTACAAATAACAGCAACTTAAAATATATATATATGAGGCTTCTGAGCAACTTGAGGTATGCCAAGACAATTAATGATTATGGCATTGATTATTAAGATAGGACTTAATCTGACAATAATGCTGGACAAGCAAGTGGACTGAACTCCCAACATGTTTACCAAAAAGGCTTTCAGCATTTTGATAGTGCATTAGAATACTGCTCTCATTACACCAGTAAAAGAATGAACAATTTCTGTACAGCAGCAATTCATGAACAGTCTAAATGAACAGTGGTTTCTCTTGTTAAAAGCTAGATCTACTTCTTGGACCCCTTGGCCCTTTTGTGGCTGGGAATAAAATGGCAAATGCTGATGCTTTAGAAGTGGGGGGAGGAGGGCAAGGGGAGGAGTCAGGCATATGAACGTAGAATAGGTGTGCTTTTTGAAGTTTTTTTTTTAACGTTTCCATTTTTAGGAGCTAGGTTAGGATCAGGAAGGGATAATGGGGGGATCCGCAAGGCTAGTTCAGCATCAGAGGGAAAAGAACTTTTGCAAATTTGATTCAATTGATAACTTAAGATTGCAAATTTAATTCAATTGATAACTTAAGATTGCAAATTTAATTCAATTGATAACTCAAGATTACAAATTTAATTCAATTGATAACTCAAGATTACAAATTTAATTCAATTGATAACTCAAGATTACAAATTTAATTCAATTGATAACTCAAGATTACAATTTTAATTCAATTTATAACTCAAGATTACAATTTTAATTCAATTGATAACTCAAGATTACAAATTCAATTCAATTGATAACTCAGGATTAAAAATTCAATTCAATTGATAACTCAAGATTAAAAATTCAATTCAATTGATAACTTAAGATTGCAAATTTAATTCAATTGGTAACTTAAGATTGCAAATTTGATTCAACTGATAACTCAATATTCCAAATTTGATTCAAATGATAACTTCAAGATTGCAAAATTGATTCAATTAATAACTTAAGATTGCAAATCTAATTCAATTGATAACTTAAGATTGCAAATCTAATTCAACTACCAACTTAAGTTTGCAAATTTTATTCAATTGATAACTCACGATAGCAAAAATTAATTCAATTGATAATTCAAGATTGCAGATTTAATTCAATTGATAACTTAAGATTGCAGATTTAATTCAATTGATAACTTAAGATTGCAAATCTAATTCAATTGATAACTTAAGAAAACTCAGTTCTTGAGTTCATGCTTATTACATTTAACATTTCATTGTTCAAGGTATGCTCGAGTAGCCCTACAAAACAAACAAACACACACACTCACATTACACGTACCAAAATAGTTTGGTGAAAACCATCAGGAAATGTAAGACTGAAAAAAAATCACGTTCAGTATATTATAAAACCGCGTTCTGTCTCGGTTATTTCAAACATTCACTAAAATTTATCATATACATTACTATCTCCATGTTTCAGAGAAGTCTCGTCGCCTCACCCCCACCCCCACCCCCGCAAATCTAAAGATCTTGACCCTTCACTAGCAAAAACAGGCAACACGTTCTACACGGTTTTATCCTCAGTCACAAAATATCCCAAAGGAAATTCTATCTTTCTTAACCTGATTCTGTAGTGACCAGCTGCTAAAGTCTCCTAAAATTTTTTCATTTTATCAGTCAAAATTTCCCTGTTAGTACCAATTAACCGCCTCAAGTTTCAACGTCCATGGTTAAGTCTAAATTTAAAGCTTTGCGCTTGGTAATCATGTATTCCTAAACCTTTCAGAATTCTTAAAATAAAATCATCTCCCACTTTTATTCTGCAAAAAGGTTAACACTTTCACCAGTATTTTATACCCAAACTTTCATTCACTTAACCGTATAACCTCATCTATACTCAACACTCTAATTTACTTTGCAGTAACTTCTCTTCAGAGAAAAAAGTGAGAGAGAGAGAGAGAGAGAGAGAGAGAGGAGAGAGAGAGAGAGAGAGAGAGAGAGAGAGAGAGATATTCAGTCATCTGTATTCTAAAAGCATCTTCAAGCACCAACGTCACAAAGTATCTTAGAAGAGGGGTGAGATATTAAGTTATTTTCTTTAATCAATAACAGGGACCCGTACTCCATTGCATAATATTACTTTTATAAAGATCAGAACATACCAGGGGATCAGTTAATGCTCTTCTTCACAGAATCTCAAATATGAAATTCAAAATAAAACATGATAATTACGTTATTACCCATTATAATAAGCCCAACATGAAGAAAGAAACTAAAACGCTCGTAAGAATATCACAGCAAAGTAAACTATCTGTGTAAGGTTGACCTCCCTAAAAGAGAAGAAAATTGCAAGGCTACCAGAAATTCACATACCTTGAAAAACTAAACTGCAGCAGTTCTTTTTCACGTGTGACAAACAACGAGATACTTAACCTCCCCAATTACAACAAAAAATTTGGCAACGGGCATTTAATCTACACAGCAATTTCTTGCTACTTATCTCTAAAATGTTTAAGGCCACAACAGTCCTTCACAGAAGTATTTCAGATTTTCATACAGTAAAGTTCGTTTATACCGAATTCCAAGGGATTGTCGACTGAATTCGTTATATGCATCATTCGTTATAAACTGGGATACTTAAAATGATCGGATGACCACACCTTTGTTTTGATACGGAATGAAATCCAGACGATAAAGTAACGATTCTCTTAAGTGTATCAAGGCTTCTAATATATTTCCATAAAAGTCAATGTTAGTTTAAGAAGTTATGTTTGTAGTATTTTCATAAACCTTTAAATGGAAAATTAACACGGCATACTAATTCTTCTGCTTCCTTGTGATATCAGGTGTTTGATGTTTTAACAATGAAAATATCACTTCGTTACATATATTTTTGTTCTAATAAGTCTGTCACCGGGACGTACAAAATATTTCGTTATATACCCGATTTCGTTATAAATAATTCGTTACGCACCTACAATTTTAAGTCCATTTATTTGAATTGGTACCGGGGATTTCACTTTCATTCGTTATAAGCCTGTACGTTATAAGAGAACTTTACTGTCTTTATATTGCTAATTATTTCCCTTCAAACACATTGGTATGAAAAAACGAAGATATTCTTAAGTTAAAGACGATACCTGAAATTCATATTTGGATTGTCAAATTCAAAATGAGTGAACTTTGAACACTTCAAAAAGATTAAGAAGCTGAATCAGACGAATGACTTGCATCATTTCAAGATGCAAAACTAAAAATCTACTGTGACAGAAATTCCTTGATTGAATATCAGAACTGCATAATAGTCTTGGTATATTATCATGTTCAGTTCCTAACATGTTAGCATATCCTAAAGGCAGTATATGCTTGCTTATCAACAACAATGATTTCCAGAGTCAAAGGGCTCTGTCGACATCATTGTGTATACTACCTATATCATTTAAAAACTCAAACCTCAGCAAATAATCAATGCTTTAACTCAATTTAAATACAATTCCAATAAGCTATTATGTCATCACTTTAGTAATAAGCAATTTGACAAATTTACGGACGAAAGTGTCAATACAAAAAAAATGAATCAAACTGGATTGCAACTGAAATTATAGAAACGTCCTGTAATACTGTACTAATGAAATAGTAATCAATAGAAGCTATATACTTATAATAATTACATTAATAAAAGTTTCATTAATGCCAATGCTTGTACATTGATGAGAGAGATTTAGGGATGAGGCTTTAAGTAAAAAAAAAAAACAATTATTACAAGACATTGCACCCAAACTTATTAGAAGTGGATGAACATTTCAGGTTGTCTATTACAAAGATCTCATTACTTTTAATTGGGGAAATCTTTAAAAAACAATTTGGATAAAACTTTTTCACTGATAAAATAACAATAGAGCACATGGACTCGAAAGAAATTATGAAATTTAAGTAAATTGAATATTACCTTTTAAGATTAGATTTGATGACAACTTGACAAAAGGTTACTTGTAGCCTCGCTGTAAAATGTTTTACTTTCATAAATAGGAACCATTCATATTCCCAAAATACTGGGGTACAAAAATCTCCTTCCAGTAAGTCAAAGATACCATGTTCTACTTCCAAAGTAGAACAAAATATTTTCTTATATTTGATAGTTTTCTCAATGTACATCAACACCAATCTCGTGACTGGAATTGTCCATTCAAGCAGGCACTGAACTTAATCTGGAAGAAAGTCAAGTGTTACTTAAAAAAAAAAAATACAGAAACCCCCAAACACCACACCCACCCTCCCACACACAAACACAAACACGAAAAAAAAAAAAAAAAAAAAAAAAAAAAAAAAAAAAAAAACCGTACCCAACCCCAAAAATTATTCAAGCACAGCAGAAATGTAGTTAAAACATGTATTCAGCACACAACAATTACGTATATGATATTGCAAGACAACCTCCCTATCAGTTTTTTTGCGAGGTAACAACCCCTTAGCTAATAGCACACCATCATAACTATACACTAACGAAGGTTAAAAGAAGGAAATAAAACTAGAGAATATATCAGTTTTGGGCAAGACCTACCGTATTAAAGCAAAAAATCAGTAGTAAATGTAATCTTACGCTGATTTGCCATACAAAAGTTTTAAAAACTCATTATTATTGGAAAAGGGAGAAAAGTGATTAAAGATGGTGTCTGGGGTTGTTGATGAGGTTATAATATAACTCAAGTTTTCCAGTTTTTAATCTATATGTCATTAATTACCAGTCCAAGTATTTAAAAACAGGTTCACTTTTCAAAATTTGTCGCTCTCATGTTTCCACTTAATTTAAAGTTCATATAAGAGAAAAATGCATAATTGCAACTTAACCAATATGTCTAGCTGAAAGCTTATAACATGGGCCAAGTAAGGAATATTTTCGAGGCAAAAATTGACTTTAAGGTCTAGAATCCTAAAAAAATCTTTATCTAAAATCGTAAAAAATCCAGTGATTGCAAATAACTGTGGTAGAAGATATATCTAAAGCTTTGTTTGGTCCCAGCTTCAATTCCTTATAACTTATCAGGAAAATATCCTTCATATGTTGCATCATCACTATGATAAGTGTATTAACAATGCCTCAAAACTAAACTCTGTCCAAAAGTTTTAGTACTCCTCTAAAATTCAGTTCATTTAGGTTATGAAAAAAATAAAAAGTTTTTAGTCATGCAAATGGAACTTCATAAGTTCAAGCGGAGGTGCAATACAATACTATCCTAATACTATCCTCCTGGCATTTCAACACATTTTTATCTATTTGTTAATTTATCTTTTTTTATTTTATCAGTGATTATCTCTTCTTCCTGTATTTCCCTTTGCCTCCTCTTACTACTTCCTAACGAACACCATATTCTTCGGATGATTGAACTTAAAGTCAATTACTCATGTGGGCTTCTTCAATAATAATAATAATAATAATAATAATAATAATAATAATAAATAATAATAAAAATAATAATAATAATCATAATAATAATAATAATAATAATAATAATAATAATAATATAATAATAATATCAAATAATTTAATAATAATAATAAAATAATAATAATAATAATAATAATAATAATAATAATAATAATTAATATTATTATTATTATTATTATTATATTATTATTATTATTATTATTATTATTATTATTATTATTCTAAGGGGTGCACAATAGCAAAATATTTTGCGAGTCCGTGAATAATTTTTAAAACGCTTTACAAATAGCTTTCGAAACCTTCCCTGGGTTCATCTTCAGTCAAAAAAAAAAAAAAAAAAAAATTATTTGAACGAAGATGAACCCATGGAACGGTTCGAAAGCTCTTTGTAAAGATTTTCTAAAATTATACACGGACTCGCAACATTTTTTTTTTATTATTGTGGACCCCTTAGAATATTATATATACTCTCGCGATAGTGTGTTTTTCCCAACCAATAATAATAATAATAATAATAATAATAATAATAATAATAATAATAATAATAATAATAATAATAATGAAATGCAAGAGGATAGAGGATTACGTAATTGTTAATTAAGCCCATTGTCTTCAACTTTTTCCCATCTGACGAAAGATAAATCGGTTAAATTCTACTACTATTGATACTTCTCTATCTTCGTCTTACATTGGAGCTCCAACGTCCAACATCTTAAGGCTTCCCATTCATCTGAATATCAGGCCAAGGTGAACTCCATCCAATCTGTTAAAAGAAAAAAATCAAAATGGCACAAAATTCACTTGTTGCTGACTGTTGCAAACTGTAAACAACTTCGGGATTTGTTTTCTCCTGAGAATATGGCACTAATTACAAGTTAATGCTTACACAAGACGCCCTGTGCTAACATGAATAGCCATGATTCGTGGCAAACCTTTCTGGAAATTAACTGATATTATAGGGCGCTATTGTATTACTTAGCTTCCAGCAAGAAAAATCCGCGAACTTTACGAGGCCTACCTTTAGCTTAAATTAATGAGTTGTTTTAAATTGTATACGATACTATGTAATTAACAAGACCGTCTAGCTGCAGCGTTAAAAAAGTACATATCGCTCATTTGTCAGAAGATCGACACCTTAAAAATTTTTTAGTTACTGATGCCACCAAATAGCCAGTTCTTTGTTCCATATCTTTGCAAAAACGTTGTTTGTATTTGTAATACTAATCGCTAGAGGGCATGTCATGTCACTATTACACTATTGAGAGTATCGAGAGTTTTAAACTTTTAAATTGCTTCTCCTGAAAAAATCAATTTTTGAGTTATGTCACTCTAATGGCAAATGAGCGACATGTCTATTAAACATAGACTACCTAAAGCACCCAACCCCCTAAGCTAGTCTAGGACCATGGACCGAGACGGTTGTAGAAATTTAAGTATGTCAATTTAAAATCGGCCACTCAGGTATTTAAATGGAGGAAAATAATCCAGAAGCAAATGCTATGAAACTCGAGCAGAAGCACAGATATTAAAAACGTTTAAGATTGCAGTAACATCATTATCTGGGCTTTGTGACCTTAGAAAAATTAAGTAGCCTACAGTAAACAAGAATGGAACAATTGGCGAGAAATAATTAAGGGTATTTACCACCAAGAACTATTAAATCTAATATTCCTTGATATAAACAAGTGTTGAACAGGGTTGACATATCAAAGTCGATTCTGATAACAAATGTGGTTCTTATAGTACTGCATACTCTCGTACGCGGTACCTTTAGAACAGTCTATAATATTCTTTCGGAAACTTTACCTATTACCAGTTTACTTTCTGAAGTTTATCTGCAATGCTGTGGTAACATTCTTGCTTGAATAAATTCAGGCTCTAGACAAGAGTTCCTAATACATTAGGAACTCTTAGAAAATAAGGTAAAATTTTTACCTTATTTTCTAACTTTATGCCATGCAAGTTCTTCATGATTCGTCACAGATGTATTGTTTTCTATATGGTAGTTAGATTTAGCCAGCCTTGTGCTGGCACGGGCTCTTGCTTTTTAGCAGCCAGTGAAATATGTATACATGGTATCGTTTCTTCATCATCTACCAGCAAAGTTCCAGCGCCAACTTGATTTCCCCCACTGCAGTTTTTTTTTCATCGTAGATACAAAGGAAGCTGTTCATACCTGGAAGAGAAAATTGAACAACTTGATACTTCAAACTTTCTGAAGAATCAGAAAACTAGTCAAGCTTGCAAGTATTTTACGACAGGTACTACATAAATTCAAGAAAACTTAAAGAATATTACTAATAATATCTTAATATTTTACCTATTTTATCATCTTGCCTTGCTGCTTTAGAGTAAGCTAAAGAAGGATAAGCTTTTAGGCAGTACTACAGGATGATAAAGGGATAAAAAATGCATTCTCGCAAGGCTCAGTCGGCGGAAAAAAATTGACGTTATTTAAGCGAACGAACTGTTCGTTGAAAGACCATTGGCTGTATATATTGGAAGGGGAAAGAAAACGAAAATTGTGCCCTTTACAGTAATGAATTACATTCAAATTATCAGAGATGAGTAGAGATAAAAGAGACCTAGTGAAACTTTAGATTACTGTTTACTTTTTTTCAGGTCCTGGTCTCCTGCAGGTGTTCTGCAAGACCAGGAAACAAATTCCTGAGATATATACTAGTATTGCACCAGCCCTAGTTAGGTTAGGTTAGATTGGGTTAAGTTGAGTTGAGTTAGGTAGGTAGGTAAGGTTAGCTTAGTAAAACTTAGGTAATTTGAGTGTGGGACTACAATGTTCATTCATCGTAAATATTAAATTAAAATTATATTTTTTCCTGTTCTTGACGACCACTACACTTACAGAAATGTTGTATTAGATTAAGCTGACCTTATGCTAGCACGGGCTCTTGCTCATAGAGTAGCCAGCAAAAACATACAGAATTATGTTAACGCAACTAAAACGTCATAGCTAGACTACTATGAACAGCCTACGTCTACGATCAATGGTGTCTGGTATAGTCCCAGACAAAAATAATCGCAGAAAAAAATTTTGACTAGGAAAAAACCACAAAAAACGTCACGTTGATTTACAGTCTTATGTCTATGTTTTAGCGTAATTCCCAACGGGTTTGTACTAAACATACCACAAAGGTGTATACAACATACCGGGTTAAAACCCTCGGGGGCTCAGTATCTAATGACACCTTTACCCGTGGTTCATTTTTTTTACATACATTATTTTTTTCCGTTCTTAACGACCTCTTACGACTCTGACACATACAATATCCAGGTAACGTAACTAAAACACCATGGCTAGACCACTCGGAACAGCCTACTATAATCACATCTCACTGCAAGTACCATTCAAAAACCTGGCTATTACGGTATCACCCTACTTAAAATTCCCTCTTTGAACGCTTGAAATGAACACCTGCCTACTGTTAGGTGGGACGGGCAGTAAACTCTGTAATGAAAACTCGTATCAGTACGAGATTTTGCTATAGTGTATTACACCCAGTGCCGTAATTTATAAGAGTATCATGAATCACTATCTGGTGGATATCGTATCCGCAGTTACGTTCCTTGCAGTCCGTGCGGAACTATTCTGTAGAATTACCCTGCAAGAAACGTAACCGCGGATACGACATCCACTAGGGACTGGGGCTTCCAATGTATTTCGCCGTGTTTAGTACTGGCCCCTGGGGGTTAATTACAGTCGGCCAAATAAATATTACTTTAAAGTCTTGTTCAGTAAGTAAAATAACGTAGGAAAACGTCAACTGTCATAGTCTACTATACCGCGGAATGAGGCCTTAGAATTACCGCCACTATTTGATATTAACTACCTGTCTATATCGATCACACAATGTCAGGGTCAAAAGTCAGTTTCTTACCCTTATGCCTCTTCGACTTAATAAAAAGACAACAACCACCATACCTAGTGAAATGAAGCAGGTGGTGGTCACGTCCAATCACGGGGAACGATCCCCACCTCACGGTGTGCCCTCTTCTGATAAATTCGGGAAATCAAAGTTATACACATATGACTTGTTCACCTATCCCTTTCACACGTCAAAACAACAGTAAACCAGGAAATCTGAAGAACACTTATGCTGGCGTTGTCCACGTGCATACCTACTAATCAAGTCATTTCAAACAACTTTGCCAAGGTAACCTTTTTTTCCAGTAAATCTCAAGAAATTATTTATGGTGGAGTTATCTCCCAAAGTCCACGTGCATAACTACTAATCGAGTCATTTCAAAACAACTCTAGTCCATCTAGGTAACTTTTCTTCAAACAATGAATAGTGTTAGTACAATCATAAGCCCCGCGACGTCATCCAAAAACAAGGCAAGCCCAATCTCACAAAGTTTAATATACAGACATTTAATTAAACTAAAAAAAACTGACATAACCTTAAAGGAGAAGGAACACGCTTTAAGAACTTCGAAGAGTGATCTAATAGGTTTCTTTTTACCCATGAATGTTGCGATCACTTTGTAACACACCGAATGAAAACACGGTTGAAATAAGCCCATTTTGAAACCACACTCACTGCAAATGAAAACTTTTTTTTACGAAGGATATGACGTCAATGAATAAAAGAGCGGATGGCAAAGGACTGATGTCGATGTGACCTCAATACACCAGAGTTTAAGCTAGCAAAAAAGACAAGGCTACAAAATTCCAGATACCAAGACGACGTTCAACGGCTGGAAAGTGGCCTTTATTCAACAACATTGAAGAAATTCATCCGAATGGCAAATTTAAACCGCATTTACTTTGTAATAATCTGACAAGAAAGGACAACAGTGTCTTAAACGTCACTGCTTAAAAATCGATAGTAAATAAAATATTTTCCCTTTAAAGATATTAGTATAAGTTTCATAAAGCTAAATGGGACAGAAAAACAAACAAAACTATCTTACCTTGAACAGGATCCTTCCAGGGAGAACCTTGTTACACAAAACCTCTCCAGGCAGAGTTATCACTATGACGTTACCTGTGAGACTATTCCAGGTTCAAGGCCTCCAGCTCCATACCAATACTCTTCCAGTTCCAGTATTCCAAAAGGATAGTTTTCCATTTTTTCAGGATTTGTCACTATATTGGTTTCTTGAACGAAAAAATTAATAGGAAATTCAAAATAATGTTCAGAATTTCTTTCTCCTAGGTGAAGGGTTTCGTCGTTTGAAAACAATGAAATGGGGGAAGGGTCGTTTAAACCTTTTACTGTACTTCAAAGCAAAATAATTTCAAAATAGAGCTCACAGAAATAATAATAATAATAATAATAATAATAATAATAATAATAATAATAATAATAATAATAATAATAATAATAATAATGATAATAATAGGGAAGTCCATATAATTGTGACAGTGCCCCAGTACACGTAGAAGTACAAACGCATGAAGACAAATTATATCTGAGAGAGAGAGAGAGAGAGAGAGAGAGAGAGAGAGAGAGAGAGAGAGAGAGAGAGAGAGAAGTAATTTTGGAAGTACATTGTAAAGTTGAACACGAGAGAGAGAGAGAGAGAGAGAGAGAGAGAGAGAGAGAGAGAGAGAGCTTACGTTACCTCAAAACCTACAAACCTTCTTCCAACTTTTTGACGACAAAATTTGACACTTTTCCCCTTTGGAAGATGGCTCCAGGACCTCCCCAGCCTTCCACCAAATAGCAGGGGAGTGGTCACTAGGCCTACTTGCCCCTCACCCTGACATCCAGAAGACTTCTGGCACACACCCATAGCTGCGAGGGTAGCTGGGCAGCAAGCCAAAAGTAACCCAAGGACCCAGTAAATGTGGTATGAATGCCACGACATCCCTTTAGCGCCACACCATCCGAGAGAAGGGATCGCACTTGAGCGTCTCAGGCCCCTGGCTCCATAGTAAGCCTCCAAGGTTCAAGTTCCCAGGAATATCACTTAAACTTACCGTTATGCTTTAATCGGGTAATTCCGTTATCTCTTTCCTTAAAGACATCGGTTCATTTGCTCCTATTTTTACCTTCGAAGTTTGGTTCTGCAAAATAAATAAATAAATGAATAAATAAATAAAAATAAAAAATAAAATAAAATAAAATAAAATAAAAAATCTACCTGTTACTTTTTCTACAATGTTTACAGCTGATACCTCCAACGCAGTTTTGTAGGGGCGCTATTTTCTTTGCCAAGACAAACACTTAATAAGTTACCAAGATGCACTTTGGGTTGATTGAAATTCTCTTTATTTCTCATAAGGCTCTGATAGAAATTTAATTTGTTATAAAAAAACCTTTATCATGTATAATTCATCTTTAAGTCAAAAGAAAAAGTGTCTTTCAAGATTCAAACTCATGGTCTGAAGTAACAAATTATATATAATTATCGTATTTTGATATTGCACTAGGAAGTGCCACTTGCCTCTCAAATCTCAAGCATCAGAACATAGTCAATATTCCACTTTCATTTATGGAAATGATTTCCTTCACCATCCAGTTTCACAGCAAAACCAAAAAGCCAGAACACAGATATTTAAACTTAAGCATTTCTAAGTTGTTACACCTGCAAGACCAAAATGCCAGAGTACAGATCTTTAAACTTAAGGCATTTCTAAGTTGTTACACCTGCAAGACCAAAAATCCAGAGTACAGATCTTTAAA
>NC_061100.1:105304130-105306630 GCF_015104395.2 Macrobrachium nipponense | reverse complement strand
AATGTTTCTTTGTGAATGGCAATAGCAACAAAAAGAGAGAGAGAAAAAAAAGTAGAGACATGTGCCTTCATGGGTGTTGGTATATTCCTTTCATTCAGATTAATATTACAATCGGTTTATACACTTGTGCTCAATACGGAAGCTCTTGTGTTGGACTATGCATGAGAGACGCACATCTACTCAGATATTTACATATATGTAACAACTACACACACACACACACACACACACACACATATATATATATATAGTATATATATATATATATATATATATATATATATATATATGTAAGCATTGTTGGCATGCTACATGAGATATCTGTTCATAGTTTTATCGCAACCATGTCACCTCTGATATATAAAAGGAATTGAGAATTGGTGCTCTTGCCTCCGAGTATATTTTGTTAATTCCAAGACAGGCCAAAAAAAAAATTACCACAACCTGACATTCCCATCAGGTCCCATGTTCTCGATTGGTTTCTGAGAATCTGAGAATCCAAACAGGATCGTTCATTCAGTATTTAATTCTTATGCTCTCTGTAAGTTCTCTCGGTGTTTGCTTAAGGAATTTAAAATCAGTCTCTTCCAGCACATTAACATTTGATACACTGAATGGTTTCGCGATAACAATGATGTACTCAATTTCTAATGTTCAGTGATATAAGTAAAAGATGACATCCTGCTCTGTAAGAATAATTTTGCATTGTTTTCCGATAAGTGAAGTTTCAACAAAGCTGTTATATGCCAGCACTCCTTTCCGTATCCTCACCCTTGAAGAGTGCGAAAGGGTAATCGTATGTAATATAATCATTTCGTATTTACTTTAAAAATTCCAAATTCGAAACAGAAAGTCCTCGTCTTCTAACAGTGCGAAGAGTAATCGCATCTCACTGATAATTATAATTCGAGACAGAATGTCCTCGCCTTCAAAGAGTCGAAGGGTAATAGCGATAGTAACTCACTGATAATTCCAATTCGAGATAGTATATCCTCGCCTTCTAAGAGTGCGAAGTTTATCTCACTGATAATTCCAAATTCGAGACAAAATTAATCGTATCTCACTGACAAATTCCAACCAGGGACAGAATGTCCTCGCCTTCTAAGAGTGCAAAGAGCAATCGTATCTCATTGATAATTCCAAATTCGAGACAGAATGTCCTCTCCTTCTAAGAGTGGAAGGGTAATCGTATCTCACTGGTGATTCCAATTCAAGATAGACTGCACTCAAGCACTGTTTGGTCAACTGGTATGTATTGAGGAAAGTTGTAGGTTGCTTGTTAAGCAGGTCACAAATATTCCAGATGGGATTTCCACTGCACTTCTGCTCTAACAAAGCCCTTGATCGTAATGGATGCAAGCTTATTTGGGAAGCAGACTGATGTATAATCGAACACGCATCAGCTTCCAAAGCTGTTAGTTTGTTTGTTTGTATGGCGTTATTACATTGCAAGGAACCAGTGGTTATTCAGCAACGGGACCAACGGCTTTACGTGATTTCCGAACCACGTCGAGAGTGAACTTTTATCACCAGAAATGCACATCTCTCACCCCTCACTGGATTGCCCGAGAATCGAACTCGCGGCCACCGAGGTGGCAGGTAAAGACCATACCAACCACGCCACTGAGGCGCTTGGAAGCTGTTGGAGTCATTTTCATAATCAAATTTGCAATGCATTAAGTTCCCTCATTTGAAAATAAACAAGTACTGAATACGGCACTGGTATAAAATTTGTATAGTATTTTATAAATATCTTTCATGGAATCCTTTCGAAGCTGCCTGTCCTACTCTAACTGCATAATTCTACTGTATTAAAATCGCAGTGACTATTGGAAGACATTAATTTTCTTCAATTTGGAATGACAACCATTTAATTAGGTGGCAGTTATGAAATTTGTAATTCATATTCATAGATAGGTTTTCATGGAATCCCTTCAAAACAGGTGGCCCAACTCTAACTGCATAATTCTATTGTATCAAAACCATATCCTATGAATACTTATAGTAGGCTGGCATCCTGAGTAATAAGAAGTTACCACTGGTAAACAATTTGTATGACATTTTATAGGCACTTTTCATCGACTCCAATCAAAGCAGCCTGTCCAACTCTAACTGCATAATTCTATCGTATTAGACACATTACCTATCAATTCACATAGCAGGCTGGAATCACGAGTGAAGCCTTTCGTGTCAAACTATTACAAAATCATACATTGATATGGTCCACGTTTTTTTGTCTATTTCTGCTTTTTTCCCACAATCAGGAAAGGTCACGCAGTGGTATGAATTGGTTCCAGTTTTTCGTTTCCGGGTCCTTCACAAATTTCTGTACTCTGAAGCTGTTAACCTTTGGCCAAACAGTTTCAGCTGATATTTTCGGTATAGCATCAAGGAAATACAACGTTTGACCTCGACTTTTAGGGGTTCATCAAATAAAGTTATAACAGTTTTTTCCCATGAGATTTTTCTTTGTATATAATTTAACTTATTTAAATTTTTT
>NC_061100.1:105289130-105299130 GCF_015104395.2 Macrobrachium nipponense | reverse complement strand
GAGAGAGAGAGAGAGAGAGAGAGAGAGAGAGAGAGAGAGAGAGAGAGAGGACAATTTGTTCAATTTCAGTCTTCTTAAAATGATTTTAGGAAGTTTTTAGAAAAAGCGAACATTTCAAACAGAAATATCTTCGTGACATTTTAAGCGGAATGCACTGTTTTAAAATAGATATTTAAACAAAAAGCTTTTTTCCAATATTAAAAAAATGGAATTTTTTAATTTTTCAAATTTTCACTTTAACATTGTAGCATTATTGTCTTACCTTGGAATTTTTTAGGAGTCAAGGATATTACTAGAGAGGGATAAAGATTACAACACGAAATATTCGTTACAGTTTTATTTTTTTGCTGTAACATTCCGACAAGCATAATGTACGGTAAAGTACGTATAAACATACACACATTATATATATATATATATATATATATATATATATATATATATATATATAATATATCGAGCTACAATGTCCTTTAATATCTAATTCGCTCTACCTCGAATTAATATATTTTCATATATGCTTAACCGAAGGGGAATTTTTTCTCGATAATAGACTTGCCTGGAGCCAGGGCGCGAACCCATGGATCCTTTCAAATCCAGGAACGCTAGGCAAGTCTATTATCGAGAAAAAATTCCCCCTCGGTTAAGCATATATGAAAATATTATTAATTTCCGAGGTAGTGCGAAATTTGATATTCAAGGACATTGTAGCTCTAATATATGTATATGAATCCACGGAAATGTGATATGACTTATATAATTATATATATATATATAATATAATATATATATATATATACTATTATATATCTATAATATATATATATAACGTTTGTAGATTGCCTTGTCTACCCAGCAGTCATTAAATTATTCAGTTGCTAAAGAGCAGCCATTTTTTTTTTTTCTTCTATCAGCTGAGTTTAGGAGGGTAAAACTCAGGCAGACATAGCATGTCCGGCGGCCAGTCGGCCAGGTAGCGGGGGTGGGGGTAGAAAGAACTCGTTAAACATTAGCGACGTATCCAAAGGGGAGTGTGTAGCTAGTTAGGTACTTCTTAGGCCTACTCTTAAGATCCCCTATCCTGTGAACTTTCGCTGGCCGTATGTCTGTTCCCAGGATGACCTGCCAATGGGGGGAGAATGCTGCCCCAACACCCAAGATTGGCACCCGACGAGGGCCTCAGTCCAGCACAGTCTTTCATCCAGGACAGACGTCCAAGCCAGCCTGCCAATAGGCCTAACAAATGGGCGCTAACTGGTGCGCCCTGAACTCTGACAAAGCCGACGCTATATATGTACGTCTTGTGTTACAGTCATATTGCCAATTCTTTTCCTCCTAGTCAAATAAACTCTTCCACATTATCCAATTCAAATTCCTACATATCAAACGAACCTCCCTTTCTTCCTTTTCTGCCTATCGGCCGCATGCTACCTTGCGATCGTCCCAGATAGATAAAGGCTCCATTGAATATTTCATTTAAGCACTAGAGTTCCTCCCCCAGTGAGTGTTAGATAAAAGTGACTGGCCTTGTAGCTGAAATATTGTGCAAGAAATCCTTATTTTATGTTGTGTGTAATTCGGGAACTCATTTCCAGATTTGCTGAGTCCGTGCTATGTCTCCTCGCACAGAGGCGCTTCCTTACCGCTAGATACCATCAATTTTGGAAACCAGCCTTGCAGCAGTATTTGATCTTGGCCAGTTTTTTTTATATTGGGCATGATAAGAGTGTTCCAAACAGTATACAGCACTCTCCCCACGTGGCTATATGCATTGTCTTTATCTCAGGCCATTCAATGTTGCTTGTAAATAAATAAGTGCTCCATTTTCCATTATTCCCTCTCATTTTACCCTTATGTTTGGGCATCAGGCCAGCCCCATACGTAATATCTATCTATTATATATATATATATATATCTATATATATATATATTATATATATATAATATATATATATATATATATATATATATATACACATTTTATCAGCCGAAGCCAATGGAAAAGATCAAAATGAAAAGACAGAATGCCAAGTACTTTCGTGTATTTAAACACATCTTCAGGGCACAATGTGATACTTACCCAGTGGCTTCAACTGATAAACAAAAAATCACGCGCCTTAATTTTGTGATTTCTTAGTATGTCTATGTTACAAGGGTCCAATTGACCCAAAAATTGTCTAAGGAGAGAAATCACCAAACTGGTAGCGTAACATATACACATTTTTATCAGCGAAGCCAATGGAAAAAAGATCAAAAATGAAAAAGACAGAATGCCAAGTACTTTCGTGTATTTAAACACCATCTTCAGGGCACAATGTAATACTTACCCAGTGGCTTCAACTGATAAACAAAAATCACGCGCTTAATTTTGTGATTTCTTAGTATGTATATGTTACAAGGGTCCAATTGACCCTTGTCTAATAAAAGGAGAGAAATCACCAACTGGTAGCGTAACATACCTTGGACGTCAAACATGTACGTATATGTAAGTAGTTATGACACGCCGTAATTACAAGTCATTTAATAGGGCAAAACGAAAGGCTATTAAATACCAGTGGTCTCTATCTTTTGCGTAATTCTTTTTTTTTATCATTTGCTGTCAGGATTATATCAGAAAAAAATAAAAAAAAAATAAATAAAATATATAAGTATAAGAAAATTTACAAGGGCCTAATTTCCTTTTTATATATTTACCATAAGAGTGCTTTTCGTAAAATGAAGATATAAACTATACGAAGGAATAACTTTGTGTTTACGAAAATATATCAACTCGCATGCTAGACAAGATTGATGACAACAATGACAAGGAAGTTATTTTCGTTGCATATTGCTATTGCTATGTATGCGAGTGCCCACTGAAGAACAAGAAGAAAAAAAAAGTCTAAGAAATACGGCCAGTACCCCCATTGACAGCTTCAGAACAGCTGTATACACCCCTGGTATTGTGGAAAAAAAAAAAAAAAAACAGCTCGCGACAGAAAAGGCAAAAGTAAAGACAAAAGATTCTACGGGAGAAACAAAACGTATATGCTTCTTCCATGGAGAGCTTCCCAATGGGATTTTTTGAGACCTGTCAGCCATAAATTTCTCGTGGAATTGACAGTACTCAAGATATATGTCCCCCCAAGGGCTTCGGTCGAGCGTCACCCCATTTCTCAAGTTTTATGGCCGATTTTCGTAAACTCCTCATTCACAAATTACATCAAATTACATCAGCTTGGCCGCAGAAGAAGAACCCAGACCGTCTAATTGTGTTATACCAATGAGCCTAACTTGGTTAATATCATTAGCGGTATTTAGTAGAGGGGGGAAGTAACACGGAACAGTCAGAGTTCCGGAATATTGTACATGAACATTCATGCATCTTAAAGACATTCATTCCTGTCCTTGATAACTTGCTTCTAAGAAAAAAAGATAGGCATGTTATAGCTGACTTAAATCTGAATTGTTTATCCTATTTATCCCTGTCTTTGATAACTTGCTTCTAAGAAATAAAGAAAAAAAGATAGGCATGTTATAGCTGACTTTAATCTGAATTTTTTATCCCATATATTTAACTATCAGACTACTATTCTCCATTTTAACATGATTAAAAATATTAACATTAACAAATTACAGAAGCGGCTGCAACAATCATTGAGAATTTTCTATCACTGATAACATACCATATAATCACAGTGCCAGATTTTGTCGAGATCGGTCAAGCGGTTCGGATTTCTACAGCTCACAGGCGTACAGACATTAACTTTTATATAAAAGATATATATACGTGGCTGACTTCGTAGCAATGGAAGTAAATCGCAGATTACATCACCACGGTACTCCTGTGTTCATATTGCTTTCCACAAATGTCTGTATACAACATAAGGTTAATTCAAGTTAAAGCACAGAAAACTGATAAAATCTAAGAAAGTAAAATATGACAGAATCTGAAATGGATTTATCTCGAATGTTTTCAACTTTCTACTCAAGGTTTATAAAATATGACACAGAATCTGAAATGGATTCATCTCGAATGTTTTCAGCTTTTTACTCAAGGTTAAAAACTTGAAAAAAAATGAAGTGTTCGAAAGAGCGGAAGTGATTAAGTATTAAAAAAAAGCCCTTGAAAGGAACTATTGCGCGTTAAAATGATCTTGGTACATTGTTGCATAACTAAAGCACACACACACACACGCAAGCATACACTAGCAGATTATATATTTTATATATATATATATATATATATATATATATATATATATAATATATATATATTTAGACATATATGTATATATATATATATAATATATATATATATATATACTATATATATATATATATATATATGAGATGGGAATGAATAAAAATTCTTACTCTTTAGTTCCCACCAAGAATTTTGGGATGAGATTGCAAGGCCCCACCGGCCTTTTCCATCTTGGGGGTTTTCTTGGCTAACGACCCAGCACTGTTGACTATCTACTTGTTAAATAATTTGTTGTTGAGGTCAACTATAGTAAAGGCGAGGCTTGTGGGTCCTTTGATCACTGGGGCATTGCATACGGGCACACACTAACACACACACTCACACACACATTAAATTTATGTGTATGTGTTGCTCTCTCTCTCTCTCTCTCTCTTCTCTCTCTCTATACATATATATATATATATATATATATATATATATATATATATATATATATATATATAATATATATATATTATATATATTGTGAAATGAGTATTGAGAATATATGAACACTATTATGAATACAATTCATTATCTTAGTATATGCATATTTTTGAGATAACAAAATGTCAATTCAGGAGTGTGTCGGACGGATGTGGTGAGTGATTGCTTTCTTTAAAATGATAGAGATCAGCGTCAGCTCCCACGGAGACAAAGCGGGGTCTTAAAATGCTGGCGCATCATTTTGGGTGGCGTGATGTCGAAGGTCGCTGCCTCAGGGCAAAGAGAGGTCACGTCTTATGTCCGTGCTCGAGCGGAAGTAAGGTATGCTTCAAAATCTAGATTGAGTTAGTTTCTTGGGCGTGACTATGAGCTGTATATGACGTCATGCATCTGTTCCAGTGTAATGAACTTGTTACGTCATATCAAAGGGTGTCTTGTTGAGAAAGTTCGTGCTTGTTTATGCCCGAAATGTTTCCCTACATAATGGGAGGGTAAGGTTAATGGGGGCTTAGAAGCAGCCCCCATTTAGAACAATTATGTCTTGATTTTTTCAGTCTGCGCAAATAGTGCTGTAACGAGTAGGCATACTTTCGAGAATAACTTTGTCTTTTTTATCTTGAACCTTTATTTCAGAGATGTCCTTTTACGTATGACTTTTTTATTTATGTCATTTTGGTTTGTTTGCTATTTATTTATGTGGGATTTCTTTTTTTTTTTCCTCTCTCCGGACGGTTCTGGCAGATTCTATGGGAACTGATCTGGTATTTTTCACGGGAACTTATCTGGAAACTCCTATGGTGTGGGGAGACATTTTGACTTCTGATTACCTATCTTATGACTAACGTCTAGTTCTTGCAGAGAAAGGGGTGGACAGGTTTGGTCCAACCCCCAGGGTTCTTTTGGCTTCCTGTTTGAATCATTATAACAGTGGTGCATTGTTTGGAGTCTTCATTGGGTTGAGTTTAGAAACTAAAGTTTCAGATTTTTAACTTATTCATTTAAACATTTGTTTCTCTGAGAATTGGATTTATTTAGTTGATTTTGTTTCTTACAAATAAATACTGTATTTTTTATAATTTGGTATATAAATGGCCAATGTGAGTTGCACAGAGGTCGGATGGTTGAGAGAGAGAGAGAGAGAGAGAGAGAGAGAGAGAGAGGTCACTCACTGCCTTATTGCTCTAAGGCCATGGATACCAACATAACTCGAAGAGGTAAATTTTATATCCCTCATCCTCTCTGAGGAGGGGGTAACGTGTGTGTATGCATATATATATATATATATATATATATATATATATATATATATATATATATATATATATATATATATGTATGTATGTATGTATACATGAACGTAAGTATTTTGTTTCTTGTATTCATGTGACTTTTTCACTCACAAATATTAAGCCACAAATACTGTTTGATGTGTGTATGTGTGTTGTGTGTATATATATATATATATATATATATATATATATATATATATATATATATATATATATATATATATATATATATATATATATATATATATATATATATATATATGTGTGTTGTGTGTGTGTGTGTGTGTGTGTGTGTGTGTGTGTGAGTTTGGTGACCCCACAATTCACACTGTATCATAAGCTATATGTCAATGTTGGTGCCGTGGTTTGGGAACTATTTCTGCCATTCCGCCCACCAGTTCACCCATCTGTAATTATGAACGAGCATCTATTGATGTCAAGAAGCGACATCAATCTTATGGATAGGCTCCAATTTGGAGGGGTGCCGATCGTAAAAAATATTTGCCAAAAATACACTAATCAAGACAGGCTAATGAATTATCAGGCATTATTAGCACTATAATAACGCATATTCTCTGTTGTTTTATCATCCTACAGGGAAAATAAATGATTTCATGAAAAAAAAAAAAATGTGAAATTCAGTGTCTCTTGTACAAGGGACACTGGTGGTTCGGTGAGAAAAACTACAGCCTTGAATAGAAATTCGGTCTGACAGAATGTTGGTATATCCACCTGGAACATGCACATAACGTATTACAAAATAGAACAGTAAATAAGCACGTAACAACAAAAACAAGAGCAACAACTTCAGCGAAACCATCACCGATATATATGCAAATCGCAAAATTTTATAGTTTATCTCTCAAAAATTGGTCTAGGTCGTTTTTCTACATTTTCTAAGATTAGTTTCATCACAGAAAACAGCTTTAGGGTTGTCAGGGGTATCTAAACTCTTTTTTTTCAAGTTTCTTGTCCCAAGAAAAAAAATCGCTTTTTTGTTTTTTTTCTCTGGTTTGGTTTTTTTCGGGAAGGGGGGGCAGGTATTTCTTTGATTGTCCTAAATAATATAATTTTTAGAAGTTTTAGGCTATCAAGTGACATCATAACTTGAGGTTTGAATTTTTTCTGAATATTTCTTCCTAGCTATTATCTCATTTATCGGCGTGGCTTTCGCTGAAGTTGTTGCTCTTTTTTTTGTTAATACGTGCTTATTTACTGTTCTATTTTGATAATACTTTAAGTGCATGTTCCAGGTGGATAAACCAAACATGCCTACAGACCTAATTTTCATATTCAAGAGAGTAGTTTTTACCGATCACCCAAATTTATCCCTTTGTACAACGGGCACCGAATTTGACATTTTTTTCATAAAATCATTCTTTTCCATTTTTGTTAGGGATGATAAAAACTTCCACAGAGAATATGCGTTATTATAGTGCTAATAATGCCTGATAATTTCATTAGCCTCTGTCTTGATTAGTGTATTTTTGGCAAATATTTTTACGATCGGGCCCCTACAAAGCGGGGTAGGACGATCCAAAGATGAGCCTACCCTTACCCCAAAGCCAAGGGTAAAAAAAAAAAAACCGGTAAGTAAAAAAAAAAAAAAAAAAAAAAAAAAACAAAAAAAAAAAAAAAAATGATTTATATGCATACAATTCTAAAACTGTAGAACATGGTTGCACTAAGAAAATTAAATATGTATGTGTTTCTGTTTCGTATGTACTATGTGGGACTTGAGGCATATCCTGTGTGACTTGTGTTTCACCGTGATGTGATTAGAAAATATATATTCAGTAGATAATCTCTCTCTCTCTCTCTCTCTCTCTCTCTCTCTCTCTCTCTCCTTGCTTTTTCATCTTGTAGCCATAACTGTTTTGAAGAAGGTTCATGTTCTACAAGAAAACTTTGTCATTACTTAATTTCTAGTAATTAACGAAATTATTATTGTTCTTACATTTTACAACTAGCCCAAGTCTTGAAAATATTAAGCATGAAGAATAAAACTGATATTTGGAAAAAATCAGAAACATTGGGAACCACTCGCTTACATAAAAAAGAAAAAAACTAAATATTTCACATGAACAATAAATTCAATAAAAAAAATCGAAACGCCACAAAATCATTCGCTTACGAAATCCGTTAAAAAAAGATCTCTTTAATAAAAAAATAAAAAAATCTATCTCTATCTGCCATTTACAGGATGAAACACATCGTGTCTAAGAAAACCAGATAAAACTGCCCCTCGAGGAGAGAGAAGAGAGAGAGAGAGAGAGGAGAGAGAGAGAGAGAGAGAGAGGTGTTCCCAGGATCCTGTTCATGCGCAGGCCATCCCTTTCGACTGGTAGGATACTCTGCCATTCTAAGTCATCACATTGACCGTAAGGTTTTACATGAGTAGGATTCTCCGTTGTGTATTCCATAGGATTTTTTTTCATGTCCTGCCAATAATCCTAATAGGATTCCTTCGTTGTACCTTCGATAGGATTTTTTTTTATCCGGCTAACAATCCTAATAGGATTCCTTCGTTGTTTCTTCGATAGGATTTTGTTTCATTCCTTCCATCAATCCTAATTAAGAATAGAAGTTTTTATATAATTCCAATATTGGAAATATCTCGGATCGTTTTAAAATATAGACAAAAATCCGTCTCCCTATAAATTGGTCGTCTTTACGTAAAAAAAAGGAAAAAGACAAAAACAGAAGGGCAGGTAAACGTACAATGTCATTATGTCATTTGTACAACCAAGAAAATACACACACACACATACCTAGGTTACATACTTCCTTGATTCAACAGTGAAAGGGCGATCTCTCTCTCTCTCTCTCTCTCTCTCTCTCTCTCTCCCGGGTGCATTTCAAAGTAATCTAGCGATTGTGAAATACACTAGCTCTCTCTCTCTCTCTCTTCATCACTATATTTCAAGGGCTCATTTGGAATTGATTTGGTGAGATAGCCATGTTAGCAGGATTGTAATACACATTAGTGATAGAGTGATCTCTCTCTCTCTCTCTCTCTCTCTCTCTCTCTCTCTCTTCTCTCTCTCTCTCTCTCTCACTTATGCAACTAAACTTTCTTATTGTTCAGAGGGAACATCGTTTAAATGGCAGTTCGCACCAGCAATTCAGTCAGTGACACTGCCTGTCAATAACGAGGTTAAGCCGGATATGACGTCATATTTTTCTCAGCAGGTAATATTTCGTAGTTTTTTTGCTTTTGTTTTATTTGTTTTTTTGCGAATGAGTCATTGCACCCCACAAGGACAGTTTGAATCCGGTTCTAGAAAGAGCGTTCGGTAATAAAAGTAGGAAGAAAACGGAACAGAAAAAAGTGGTCGACTAAGTCAGAAAAAACGAGTATAAGTAAAAGGTAAAAAAAACTGCGTTGCAAAGCTGCTTCGTGGCTTACGTACTTGATTATAGGAAGGTATACAGTATATTCCCCACACTCCGTGCGACTGACATTGTTTTTCAGGCGAGGGATTTCCCGAGCTGAGAACGTGTTTAACAGGTCTTACTTTTTCATCTTTTTTAAATTTTTTATCCTTTTATTTTTTATTTATTTATTTATTTATTTATTTTTTTGGCGAGGACTTCAGAAAGTAAGAATGTAATGGCCTAGACTCCCGAGTCAAGGTGACTTAGCGAAAACGCGAGATTTTATTTATTTATTTATTCATCTATTTTTTTTAAGGTTAAAGATTTTCACAAAAAATATGAATTCTTCAATATCTTACGATTCACGGTTGGCCAGACTTTTGGACTCCGAAATCTACTCTAAAAAACTGAAACTCCTTTACGATCTACCATACTGCATAATCACATAAAAATAATTTTTCATATAGCGCCATAGTACGATAAAACATGAGTACAATTGACTCACACACACACACACACACACACACACACACACACACACACACACACACACACACATATATATATATATATATATATATATATATATATATATATATTATATATATATATAAGTATGCATGTATAATATATATATATATATATAATAATATATATATAT
>NC_061100.1:105261630-105284130 GCF_015104395.2 Macrobrachium nipponense | reverse complement strand
CTATCCCCAAAGGGTAAAGTTCCCAGGACCATGCTCCTCCGTCTGACCAATCAGGAGTAGCCTGGGAACTTGACCCTTGGGGGATAGCTGTGGACTGGGGGCATGAGCTCTTTGGGTGCCAGCCCTTCGTGAGGGGGAAATCCTTCAACATGTTGCATGAAAGGTATATATATATATAACTAGAAATTAAACTGCAATTTCATTATACCATAGTGGGAACTGATAACTGTGATTTCAGTCATCTTTTATTCGGTATTACCCTAATCTACTTGCATAAACTACACCATCAAAAATCAAATCAGAAACTGTTCGATGAGGAAAAATAACGGGCAATGAGCACTTCAATTGCATTTATTTATTTAAAATCTATTTAAAAAGGGAATGAAGCCATCGAGAACCAGTGACAGAGCAGCAAATTTCCCGCTTTGGTAAAACGTTTCTGTGTCTGTTTGATGTCAATCCAAGATGTCCAACCTATGCCAGGGATTACCAGTTTTCTTGGCTTTCTCTGTTTATTGCTCACCAGTAGTGGATTTAAGAGGGTGGGGTGGAGGTAGGGTGGGGTGGGGTGGAGGTGGGTGGGGGAGCGGCACCTAGTCACGTTACCCCAACCCCATGAATATGAATAATGGAACGATGTCTTTTTTCAATAAATCAATATTAGAAGCAAAGTTTTTTTTTAGTTAATGATTATTTCAACAACAAAATCAACAACTACTACTAGGTACTGTGTATATATGTGTGTGCATACATATATGATTACTGATATATAAGTACTATATGAATGTATGTGTTTTATATATATATATATATATATATATATATATATATATATATATATATATATATATATATATATATATATATATATATATATATATATATATATATATATATATATCGCCAGTTGCTCACGTATTGAATAAGCAAATAGACAGCTGACAGAACAAGCAAATACAGAGCTAACAGTACAATAAAAAAAAGTTAGCTAAAAGACCAAGCAAACAGCGACCTAACAAGAACAAGCGTCGTTTACTATCGTCACCGTTTTCTATTTGACATCAGTTAGGTTTCCCCCAATAGATGGCAGCACCAGTACCTTTTCAGAGACTAGTGGGATTTGTCTCTGCCGAACGCGTTTATTTTTTATTTTATTTAAAAAAATTGTTTAGGTTAGATTTTTTATCTTTTTAGACTTGATAACAACCAGAGAGTATCCAGTAACAATGAATTTATCGACAGCATCGAGTGATAATGCTGACGCAGATAAAAAAAATAAATAAATAAAACAAAGTTAAATGTTCGCAGGCAAAACAAAAATATTATTATGAGCAATGACGGCTTCCATTTGCGAGTATTCCTCCTATACTCTGTTTTTTTTCATCTGTCCATCCGCCAGTGGTGTTTTTGTATGGTAACACTGCGTCCCGGGCTTGAAATAGTTACGCTGTGTAAGTTTTAGGTAAATAAAGGATATCTGGTTGTACATTTGCAACTGAAAAGTGTTTTAATAATTTACTGTATGCGAATTACACCGTTAATATTCGAAATAGGATATTGTTATTATTGTCGAATGTAAGCTGCCTTTTCGGGGTGGCGAATGGAACAGCCAGACGCAAATTCCATCAAACAGATGCTAAACCAAGTTACGTCATATCGTATCTGGCTGAAACGCACTTTATAAAAAGTAACAGTACATACTGATATACTTACGTATAATGAAGTAATACGTTGACATCTTGCCGTAGTGAACAGCGAGAGAAGCAATTTTCCCGCCACTGCGTCTGGCTGTTCCATTCGCCACCCCGAAAAGGGAGCTTACATTCAACAATAATAACAATAACCTATTTCGAATATTAATGGTGTAAATCGCATACAGTAAATTATTAAAACATTTTTCAGTTGCAAATGTACACCCAGATATCCTTTTATTTACCTAAAACTTACACGTAGCGCAACTATTTAAAGCCCGGGACGCAGTGTTACCATACAAAAACCACACAGGCGGATGGACAGATGGAAAAAAAACAGAGTATAGTCACCTACATTTTGAGAACTGTCATTAACAATTCATTAACCATCCAGATAATTTGCATATTCAACTTCGGAGTATAGTACGATTCAGTATATACTATTCATGATGTAAGTACATTAATTTTATCGAGTTGAACTTCCTGGTGCGTTCAGTTAATGAAATAGGTCGATTTGCCAAACTTTTTGTAGTTTTTTAAATATGCAGCCGGGCGTGTTAATAGCCGAAGAGTAATTAAATAGGAACTTGCATTTTCATTTCTATCTTGGTCATATTCAAAATGCCGTGTTTTCTGTGCGTTTTATTTTATTATTATTATTATTCTGTTGGTGCTGTGCACTGACTAATCTAAAGATTCTTCTAAGTTAATTCTCATAATTTTGTATATTTTTGTTATAGTTTCTCTCTGTATCTGTCTCTTTCATAATCTAAAATGTCCGCAATCTCTTTTGAAACATTATTTCTCTCTCTCTCACATAATTCAATGTCCCAAATTTCTTCTTAGACACCTTATCTCTCTCTCTCTCTCTCTCTCTCTCATAAATCAATATCCCAACTCTCTCTTTAAATATCTCCTCATTCTCTCTCTCTCATGTGAATTAAAGCTATCAAAATTCTCTTTCAGACGTCAAAGTTTTCAATAAAATCGTGAAAACAAGACAACACGAGTCCATTCGTGTTTAATCCTTCCTTTATTTCCCTTTTCACCAGTAGTAGCGAAATACGTTCTATGTAGTAATAATAAACAATTATATAGTTAAGTGCATTACTTATGTAAAAGACAAAAGCCAAAGCTTTGGAGGTGTTTATGTACGTTAAAAACTATTTTAGCGTAAACATCGATGAGTAACACCGTGCCGATGTTCGGTAGACTTTTCTTTTGTATTTCACATACTAATATTTTCCACGAGAAAATGAATTTCTTAGCAATACACGTTTTGTCCTACAGAATTCCTCTTGGTAATTGCAAGGGCATACAAAGCTAAATAAAATTACAGGTAAGGCAGTTTTGACCTTAGTTACCATTACGTTTGGAACTGCATGTATACACCTATAGCAGTTTATAATACACCCATACCACTGATGTCATTGTGTCAGTGTGGAAAGCTCTACACAATGGTTATTTGTGTCAATGTAAACAATGCATTAGGTTTGAAAAGAGAAATTTGGTCATGAATCGAATGCAAAGATTAGGGCTGACTGTTTGATAAATTTTAAAGGACGAATTAACGATTTTGCATTAATTTTTAAAATGGGAATCCGAAGAAAAAAAAATGTAAAATGTTGCACAATATTTTTAAGTGGTTATCTGAAGCAAAAAAAAAAAAGAACTTAAATAATAACTTCTGCACCGTTTCTGAAAATCCTATATGATCAATATGTTTTACGTAATATAGCAAATTTAAGAAGAAGAATTTATATATATATATATATATATATATATATATATATATATATATATCATATATATATATTCATTGTTACTGGATACTTTGTTAGAAATAAATGTTCTGTACTGTTTAACATGCACATTATATATTTTTTACGTTTTTATTCTAATAAATAGGTCATAAATATCATATCATAAAATTCCTGCATCTTTAACTCAACGCGGAACACCTTTTTCAGATCTTTTTAGGCTTTTCCACAGACCTTTCCTACCCCTCCCCCAAGAAGAACAACAAAATAGGGCTTTCCTTTCCCCCAACAACAATAACAACAACAATTAGTTTGTAGGGTTGCTCCCGGAGTAAGCAAAAAAAAAAAAAAGGATAGATGTCTGACTTGTATAAATCCTACATTTTACTTATAAAGAATATGCTCACACAGCCAGATTGAAGGAAATTACTTATTCTCAAGAATGTGGGGGAACGAATGTAACTTGATTTGACACAAGAAGATTAAGCATTTGAAAAGGTGTGTTTGGAGAAGATGAGTATATTTGATGTCCTTTTCCTCTGTTGTTATGGGACTGGAACCCCACTTTCTTCTTTTACATTGCTCTTAGTGCCTCTTGAACTCTATAGAATACTCTTATATGAAAAGTCATAGAATATGTAAAAAATGTATGTTATTGAAAAAATTATATTTATACATATGCTGAAGTCTCCCATTCTTAATATATATATATATATATATATATATATATATATATATATATATATATATATATATATATATATATATATATATATATATCTATAGAGGAACGATGGCGTTCTGCAAGGCCTTTCGACTTCGATGTAGGAATTCCTTAACCTTATGTGAATTAACCTAAGCTATATCATATGAACAAAAACGTTAAGTAGGATGCATGCTAGTATTTACATAACTGTAACTGCGGAGACTGCCGACAAAGTTATTGTTTACTGTAAAAGAAATTGGCTAAACAACATAGAAGAGGGTGCATATAATGCAGTAAAGGAGAGGTAATCTGGGAAAATTACAGAGATAATGAGAAATTCACCATCTTTTGTCCATGGTTTTACGTGTTTCCCCGAGAGGGTTAGTACTAAGCTATGTTTAGTACCAACCCATGAGGATAAACGTAAAAATATAGACAGAAGGTAAATTTTTCATTAATTTTGTGAATTTCTCTAATTATCTCACCTCTACTGCATTCCATACGCCCTTTTCTATATATATTGTTTACGTATTTTATAAGTATCTCCCGCTAATCCAATGACTACTAGCTATGCCAATAAGCAACAAAATGGATTTACACGTTCATTTATAATGCAATGTTCTTTGGGATTAGAACACTTTTCTTTTGTTTACATTCACGAGACGGGAGACCTTAATAAATAGTTCAGTTCACTGCCGAATTATACATTATAGAAAACGTAATGTGCTTTCCATAGAAAATGTATTTTTTATGCCTAACTATGCCAAACTAGCATTCATAGGATGACTAACATAATTATAGGTACAGTCGGCCACACATGTAAGTGAACACATTTCAGCCACAGGGGCTGGATGTGATCTGGTAACACTGGAACTGTGCCTCCAGACGCACGATGAAACCCGCCCCTCCACCGTGGCCACCGACTTCCACACGTCTTCCCTCAACATTTTTCCCTCCATCCTTCACTTCCACCCTTTCAAGCACACGTTTATAACTTCTGCTCCCTCTCTCTAATTTCTCCCTTAAGGAAAATAATATAACTGAATCTATTCTGTAGGTTTATTTCCTTATCATGGAGGCGAGAAAACCTTTTTGTTAAACTTTAGTCGTAATAATATTATTACTTGCTGTTACCGACAGAAGAATTAACTTGGTTTTCGTGGGACTCACTTGTAATAATGGGGTTTAGCTATTTACCAATAAAAACCTTGTCTGTCAAATAACAGCATACCTACTACTCTTTAAATAGAATTGTAATATCAACAGCCGCATTCCAAATTCTTATTATTACAAAGACAACTAGCATCAGATCGTGTAGGGCCTTACGTAACTCAAATTAAGCATGAAGAAATAAAGAAGGCATAAGTTGAGGAGAGAAAGACCTCCATAGGCCTAGAAGACACTGAAGGAGGAGAAACAAAGAGACAGTTATAAGAGAGAGGACAACAGCAAGAAGGAGGCAGACGGAAAGGAGACAGTGTAATAGAGCTGAATGTGGCTGGTGTCAGAAGGGCCGCCATTATGCTTTTAAGTATAATGGGGGCATAGGTCTTGACTTGTCATAGGGGTTATTATGGGAGTAGATTCTTCCTTATGGTTGGTAGTTTGTTTGGTCACAACCGACTATCATTGGATCAAATAATCGTATTTTTGTGCATGATTTTAACTGCTTGGCATACGTCTACATTTATCGATGGCAAGCATGGGCATTTTTTTTGTGTGTTCGTTCTGCAGGTGTGAGTTCCAACGTTAAGAATGTATCAAGTAATTATGAGATTATATCCTTATAGAATATATATATATATATATATATATATATATATATATATATAATATATATATATATATATATATATATATCATTTGACGTCCAAACCTGATATTAGTAACATTTTAACGTATACGTAATTAAGGGACAAATATTACAGCACCATATCATTAAGGATACACAATAGATTGAAAAATAACCATTTATTATAAAATATGTATTAGTATTTAGTCCATCCACCATCGTTGACGATGACATCTTGTAGTCTACTGGGGACGGAGGCTATATGATTGTAGACGATTTGTTGATTTTTTCTGAATATCTCCCATTTGGACATGGTGTGCTGGAGGAGCTGCCTTGATGATCGCTCTTGGCCTGGAATCCAAGAGTTGACGATGGTCCCCCAGCAATTTTCCAAGGGATTCATATCACACCCCTTACTTTGCCAGTCCAGCAGGTCAGTGTCTCATTGCTCCTCAAACCATCGCCTAACTATCCTGGCTGTGTGAATGGGACAGTTGTCCTACAAAACAAACATCACATATATAGTATATATTAATTATATTTTTACAAGAGGCGTCAAATTGTGAAGGGTGCGCTGGATATAATCTTTAATTTAAGGTTCTGCCTGTTTCTCCCTGTTTAGATCTCTCCTTTCTCCTGGTTTGAAAAGCTGAGAGATATTCCACCTTCGACCCCTCCCAAAGAGACGCTGCATTATCGATACTGGTGCGTAGTGGATTAATGTCCTGTGTGCTTTCCTTATTTTTCCTGGTATAGTTTTGGGCACTATTAATCTACCTCTGCTTGTTCTTTCTGATATTTTTAGCTCCATGATGTTTTCGGCTATTCCTTCTATCCGTTTCCATGCCTGAATTATCATGTAGCGTTCTTCTTCTCCTTTTAGACTATATAATTTTAAGGATTGTAGTCTTTCCCAGTAGTCAAGATCCTTAACTTCTTCTATTCTAGCTGTAAAGGACCTTTGTACACTCTCTATATGTGCAATATCCTTTTGATAGTGTGGGTACCATATCATATTGCAATATTCAAGTGGACTACGAACATACGTTTTATAAAGCATAATCTTGTTTTGAAGTGCCGTAACAACATTCCTTTTTGCTTTACATTTTGCCAATAGAATTGCTATTTGATCATTGCATAACATGTTCCTATTTATCATCACACCAAGGTCTTAACTGCTTCCTTATTTGTGATTGTCTCATTATTAGGACCCTTATATGCATATAGCTTTCCCTCTCTGTCTCCATAATTTATTGATTCAAATTTATCAGATTTAAATACTATCCTATTTACCTCTGCCCGTTCATATACTTTGTTAAGGTCTCTTTGTAGCGCGTTCCTATCTTCATCACAAGTAATTTCTCTACTTATCCTTGTATCATCGGCGAAACTACTCACTACCGAGTCCTTAACATTACTGTCTATGTCTGCAATCATAATAACAAACAGTGTTGCAGTCAACACCGTACCTTGTGGCACACTGGATGTTACCTTAGCTTCATCCGATTTCTAATCGTTTGCAATAACTATCTGTTTTCTGTTGTGTAAAATTTCTTTTAACTATCTTCCTACTTTATCCACTATATTAGGTTTTCTAATTTTCTTCGCTAATATATTATGGTCTACCTTGTCAAAAGCTTTTGCAAAGTCTAAATAAACCACATCTGTTTCATTTCTGCTTTTCAGATTTTTGAATATGTTCTCACGGTGGACTAACAGTTGGGTTTGTGTACTTTTTCCGGGTACGAAACCATGTTGTCCCATATTAAACAAATTATTTTTCATAAAATGTTTCATAATATTTTTCTTCATTACCCTTTCATACACTTTCATAATATGTGATGTTAGACTCACAGGCCTATAATTACTTGCCTCTAGTCTTGATCCACTTTTGAAAGTAGGGGTAATACATGCTAATTTGTGCTCATCATAAATCCTGCTTGTATCTACACTTTGTCTTAATAATATTGCAAGTGGCTTTGCGGTATAATGAACTACTTTCTTTAACAAAATAGCATGGACACCATCAGGCCCTGCAGCAGCTCCATTTTTAATTTCATTAATAGGCTGCACAATATCAGCTTCATTAATATCTATGTCTGCTAAATATTCACTATTTTCGTCCCTTTCTTCTATATCATTACTTTCATTATCAATTCTAGCGGTGAATTCTCTCTTATATCGTTCTGCCAATATGTTGCATATTTCCTTTTTTTCATTCGTTAATCTCCCTTCAATTCTTAGAGGGCCTATTTCTATTCTTCTTTTATTCATCTTGTCCGCATATGAGTATAATAGTTTGGGGTTTTGGTTGATATTTACTAAGGTTTTTTCTTCCAAGTCCCGTTTTTCATTTTCTTTTGATTGTATAATCTTTTGTTCTGCATTTTCTATCTTACTTTTTAGTTCTATAACTTTCCATGCATTTTTTTCTTTTGCAAGACCTTTTTTCCACTTTCTGATTTTCTGGAACAAGATCCTTCTGTCTCTTGGTATGCATGACTGATGTTACTTTTCTTCTTCGATATATATTTATCCACTATTTTCTCTAATATTCTATATAATATCTCCGTATTCACTTTTATACCATCACTTACAAAAATGTTATCCAAATCTTCGTTTAATTCTTCATTTATTTCTGACCATTTTATATTTTTACTGTAGAAGTTCTATTTTCCATATCCTTCCCACTTTTTCATTTCTTGCTTATCTCTGTTTTCATTTGCTTTGGAATGGACTATTAATTCTATGACATTATGGTCTGAAATACTCGCATTATAAATTATTATTTCTTTAACATAATTCACCTCGTTCACAAATACTGGGTCTAAAGTATTTTCCTTTCTTGTTGGCAGGTGATTTATTTGTTGAATGTTGTATTCTAGTAGCATATCTAATAGCTTTTCGAATAGCCTCTTATCTTCTGCACTACTACTACTCTCTTTTTTATATGTATAAATACAACCGCAATCTCCTATTCGTTCTTTCCAGTCTAAAGGAAAGTTAAAGTCTCCAGATAGGAGAATAGTCCAGTCCTTGTGATTTCTACATATATCATCCAATATTTCTATTATGTCAAACTCTTTAGTATTAGGAGGTCTATATATTACTATGTTCATTAATTTTTCAGATTCAAATTCTACCGCTATTAGTTCACATTCTGAGTTACTATATTTCTCATATATTTTTCCTTGTTTTTTTTTGTCTTTACCCATATATTGCGGTTCCCCCTTGATTCCTATTTTTTCTATCTGATCTATAAGTTTGGAACCCTTTTATTTGATCATCATTCCCAGTCTCTTGGGAATACCAGGTTTCACTTATATTTATTATATCTATTTTCTTTTCATTTTGGGTTAGTTCTTCTAAGTACTCTATTTTTCTTTTTGAGTTACTCGTAACAAAACCCTGCGCATTCATCACATGCGTGTTTTCTCCTTCATTTTATTTGGGTAATAATAAGGATTTTCCCATGTCTCTTTCCTGTTCTTTTATGTTGTTCTTTTCTTCATTTCCAGAAATTCTGACATTAAAAAATCCAACTTTTCCATAATATTTGATCTTCCTTCATCATAATTATTCATTTTGTGTCTGAATCTGCAATTTTCTCCGTATCTGCAATATCCTCTTGCATCGTAAATACAGTATTTATCTCTTGAGCTGTATCTTGGAGCTAATGCTTGGAAATTCTTTGCTGACACCATATCGCGGTGATGGCTTGCATTTTTCCTTCACCTCATATTCTTTGTTCCTCTCTTTATCTGTTTCTTTCTTATTTTGGATTTTATTATTTGATTGATTATTTAATTGATTTTGATTCATGGCTACAGGGTGCATATATTTACATTTTTTGTCGACCTTATATCCTTTTCCTTCTTGTAGGTTTTTGCATATTTTTGGATGTAGATCTCTGCAATCATCCTCATAGCCGTCTAGGTATGCACATTTACCATAGATCTCACTGTTGTGACATACCTTGGGATGTTTCTAGTAACATCTTTCTCCGAATCTGCAATTCCCTCTCTTCAAAAGGTTGCAGACTTTGCCTTTCTTGTCTATTTTTTCCTCTTTCCCATCAGTGTGCAGATCTTTGGGATTTTCTTTTGTGTCGTCATCTGCGTCCTTACTTTTATCTTGTTCTTTGTTTTCTTTATTTTTTTCTGTCATTTCAGTTTTGTTTACTTCTCTTCCGTTTTTCTCTTCTTCTTCTTCCTCTTCTTCTTCATCCTCAACTATTTGTACATTCAGTCTTGATTTAATAACATTGTCTATCCATGATAGACATGTTGAGCAAAATATTCTGGTATCCTTTCTCATATATTGCATTACTTCAGCGCATTGAGGATGCGTCGGAATGTTGCATGCAGAACATTTTCTGATTAGGTTTTGTGGATTAACTATGCTATACCACACCATACACAGTTTGCATGCTTTTGGCATTCTTTTTCCTATTGCATCAATTAGGATATTCACAATGTTCACCTTATTAATTTTCTTTGTCGGAATATGTTGATTTATGTATATTTTCTTTGAGAGAGGGAGAGGGAGAGAGAACCGCCTCTCTAGAAAGAGAGAGAGAGAGAGAGAGAGAGAGAGAGAGAGAGAGAGAGAGAGAGAGAGAGCACCAAAGAACATAGAGGGAGGGGTGGAACCTCCCTCTTTGTTCTGTGCCCCTTTCTCTTCCAATCTCTAGTGAGATAGAGAGAAGGAGAGAGAACCGAATCTCTAGAAAGAGAGAGAGAGAGCACCAAAGAACATAGAGGGAGGGGTGGGACCTCCCTCTTTGTTCTGTGCCCCTTTCTCTTCCAATCTCTAGTGAGAGAGAGAGCGAGGGAGAGAGAACCGCCTCTCTAGAAAGAGAGAGAGAGAGAGAGAGAGAGAGAGAGAGAGAGAGAGCACCAAAGAACATAGAGGGAGGGGTGGGACCTCCCTCTCTGTTCTGTGCCCCTTTCTTTTCTTATCTCTAGTGAGAGAGAGAGAGAGAGAGGGAGAGAGAACCGCATCTCTAGAAAGAGAGAGAGAGCACCAAAGAACATAGAGGGAGGGGTGGGACCTCCCTCTTTGTTCTGTGCCCCTTTCTCTTCTTATCTCTAGTGATAGAGAGAGAGAGAGAGAGAGAGAGAGAGAGAGAGAGAGAGCACCAAAGAACATAGAGGGAGGGGTGGGACCTCCCTCTCTGTTCTGTGCCCCTTTCTCTTCTTATCTCTAGTTAGAGAGAGAGAGAAAAAGAGTGAGAGAGAACTGCATCTCTAGAAAGAGAGAGAGAGCACAAAAGAACATAGAGAGAGGGGTGGGACCACCCTCTTTGTTTTGTGCCCCTTTCTCTTCTTATCTCTAGTGAGAGAGAGAGAGAGAGAGAGAGAACCGCCTCTCTAGAAAGAGAGTGAGAAAGAGAGAGAGAGAGAGAGCCAAAGAATATAGAGGGAGGGGTGGGACCTCCCTCTCTGTTCTGTGCCCCTTTCTCCTCCAATATCTATTGAGAGAGAAAGAGAGAGGGAGAGAGAAACGCCTCTCTAGAAAGAGAGAGAGAGAGAGAGAGAGAGAGAGAGAGAGAGAGAGAGAGAGAGAGCACCAAAGAACATAGAGGGAGCGGTGGGACCTCCCTCTCTGTTCTGTGCCCCTTTCTCTTTCAATATTTAGTGAGAGAGAGAGGGAGGGAGAGAGAACCGTCTCTCTAGAAAGAGAGAGAGAGTGAGAGAGAGAGAGAGAGAACCAAAGAACATAGAGGGAGGGGTGGGACCTCCCTCTCTGTTCTGTGCCCCTTTCTCTTCCAATATCTAGTGAGAGAGAGAGAGAGAGAGGGAGAGAGAACCGCCTCTCTAGGAAGAGAGAGGGAGAGAGCACTGAAGAACATAGAGGGAGGGGTGGACCTCCCCTCTGTTCTGTACTCTTTTCTCTTCCAAAATCTAGTGAGAGAGAGATATAGAGAGGGAGAGGGAACCGCCTCTCTAGAAAGAGAGAGAGAGAGCACCAAAGAACATAGAGGGAGGGGTGGGACCTACCTCTCTGTTCTGTGCCCCTTTCTCTTCCAATATCTAGTGAGAGAGAGAGATAGGGAGAGAGAACCACCTCTCTAGAAAGAGAGAGAGAGCTAGAAAGAGAGAGAGAGAGAGAGAGAGCACCGAAGAATATAGAGGGAGGGGATGAACCTCCCTCTCTGTTCTGTGCCCCTTTCTCTTCTAATCTCTAGTGAGAGAGAGAGAGAGAGGGAGAGAGAACCGCCTCTCTAGAAAGAGAAAGAGAGAGAGAGAGAGTACCGAAGAACATAGAGTGAGGGGTGGGACTTCCCTCTCTGTTCTGTGCCTCTTTCTCTTCCAATCTCTAGTGAGAGAGAGAGAGAGAGGGAGAGAGAACCGCCTCTCTAGAAAGAGAGAGAGAGAATGACCACCGAAGAACATAGAGGGAGGGTTGGGATTTCCCTCTCTGTTTTGTGCCCCTTTCTCTTCCAATCTCTAGTGAGAGAGAGAGAGGGGGGGAGAGAGAACCGTGTCTCTAGAAAGAGAGAGAGAGAGAGAGAGAGAGAGAGAGAGCACTAAAGAACATAGAGGGAGGGGTGGGATCTCCCTCGCTGTTCTGTGCCCCTTTCTCTTCCAATCTCTAGTGAGACAGAGAGACCTTACCTTACAGACCTTACAGACCTTACAGTTCGTTCGGGTTGCCCTAGGTCCCTCAGTGTGAGGCACCTCTAATGTCTACCAGAGAGTTGCTAGTACATCTTCCGGTATATTTGGCATCTTCCAATCTTGGATGGTCTGGGATGCAGCCTAGATATTTGTCGAGCTTATTCTTAAACACATCTACGCTCACTCCTGATATATTCCTCAGATGAGCTGGCAACGCATTGAATAGACGCTGCATTATCGATGCTGGTGCGTAGTGGATTAATGTCCTATGTGCTTTCCTTATTTTTCCTGGTATAGTTTTGGGCACTAATAATCTACCTCTGCTTGTTCTTTCTGATATTTTTAGTTCCATGATGTTTTCTGCTATTCCTTCTATCTGTTTCCATGCCTGAATTATCATGTAGCGTTCTCTTCTCCTTTCTAGACTATATAATTTTAAGGATTGTAGTCTTTACCAGTAGTCAAGGTCTTTCACTTCTTCTATTCTGGCTGTAAAGGACCTTTGTACACTCTCTATTTGTGCAATATCCTTTTGTGATAGCGTGGGTACCAAATCATATTGCAATATTCAAAGTGGACTACGAACATATGTTTTATAAGCATAATCATGTGTTCAGCTTTTCTTGTTTTGAAGTGCCGTAACAACATTTCCATTTTTGCTTTACATTTTGCCAACAGAATTGCTATTTGATCATTGCATAACATGTTCCTATTCATCATCACACCAAGGTCTTTAACTGCTTCCTTATCTGTGATTGTTCTCATTATTAGGTCCCCTCCCTATATGCATATAGCTTTCCTTCTCTGTCTCCATAATTTATTGATTCAAATTTATCAGATTTAAATACCATCCATTTATTTACCTCTGCCCAATCATATACTTTGTTAAGGTCTCTTTGTAGAGCGTTCCTATCTCATCACAAGTAATTTCTCTACTTACCCTTGTGTCATCGGCAAAACTACTCACTACCGAATCCTTAACATTACTGTCTATGTCTGCAATCATAATAACAAACAGTATTGCAGCTAACACCGTACCTTGTGGCACACCGGATATTACCTTGGCTTCATCCGATTTCTCGTCGTTTGCAATAACTATCTGTTTTCTGTTGTGTAAAAATTCTTTTAACCATCTTCCTACTTTATCCACGATATTGTGTTTTCTAATTTTCTTCGCTAATATTATGGGCTACTTTGTCAAAAGCTTTTGCAAAGTCTAGATAAACCACATCTGTTTCATTTCCGCTTTTCAGATTTTTGATATGTTCTCACGGTGGACTAACAGTTGGGTTTGTGTACTTTTTCCGGGTACGAAACCATGTTTTTGTCCCTTTATTAAACCAAATTATTTTTTATTAAATGTTTGTTTCATAATATTTTTCTTCATTACCCTTTCATACACTTTCATAATGTGTGATGTTAGACTCACAGGCCTATAATTACTTGCCTCTAGTCTTGATCCACTTTTGAAAGTAGGGGTAATATATGCTAATTTTTGCTCATCATAAATCTTGCCTGTATCTACACTTTGTCTTAATAATATTGCAAGTGGCTTTGCGATAGAATAAACTACTTTCTTTAACAAAATAGCAGGCACTCCATCAGGCCCTGCTGTAGCTCCCTTTTTAATTTCATTAATAGCCTGCACAATATCAGCTTCATTAATATCTATGTCAGCTAAATATTCACTGATTTTCATCCCTTACTTCTATATCATTATCTTCATTATCTATTCTAGGGGTGAATTCTCTCTATATCGTTCCTGCCAATATGTTGCAAATTTCCTTTTTTTCATTCGTTAATCTTCCTTCAATTCTTAGAGGGCCTATTTCTATTCTTCTTTTATTCATCTTCTTCGCTTATGAGTATAATAGTTTGGGGTTTTGCTTGATATTTATTAGGGTTTTCTCTTCCAAGTCCCGTTTTTCATTTTCTTTTGATTGTATAATCTTTTGTTCTGCATTTTCTATCTTACTTTTTAGTTCTATAACTTTCCATGCATTTTTTTCTTTTGCAAGACCTTTTTTCCACTTTCTGATTTTCTGGAACAAGATCCTTCTGTCTCTTGGTATGCATGACTGATGTTTACTTTTCTTCATCGGTATATATTTATCCACTATTTTCTCTAATATATAATATCTCCGTATTACCTTATGTCATCACTTACGAAAATGTTATCCCAATCTTTGTTTAATTCTTCATTTATTTTCTGACCCATTTTATATCTTTACTGTAGAAGTTTGTATTTTCCTATCCTTCCCACTTTTTCATTTCTCCTTGCTTATCTCTGTTTTCACTTGCTTTGGAATTGGACTGTTAATTTCTATGACATTATGGTCTGAAATACTCGCATTATAAACTATTATTTCTTTAACATTATGCATCTCGTTCACAAATAACTGGGTCTAAAGTATTTTTCTTTCTTGTTGGCAGGTGATTTATTTGTTGAATGTTGTATTCTAGTAGCATATCTAATAGCTTTTCGAATAGCCTCTTATCTTCTGCACTACTATTACTCTCTTTTTTATATGTATAAGTACATCCACAATCTCCTATTCGTTCTTTCCAGTCTACGAAAGGAAAGTTGAAGTCTCCAAGATAGGAGAATAGTCCAGTCCTTGTGATTTCTACATATATCATCCAATTTTTCTATTATTAAGTCAAACTCTTTAGTATTAGGAGGTCTATATATTACTATGTTCATTAATTTTTCAGATTCAAATTCAACCGCTATTAGTTCACATTCTGAGTTACTATATTTCTCATATATTTTTCCTTGTTTTTTGTCTTTCCCATATATTGCGGTTCCCCCTTGATTCCTATTTTTTCTATCTGATCTATAAGTTTGGAACCCTTTTATTTGATCATCATTCCCAGTCTCTTGGGAATACCAGGTTTCACTTATATTCATTATATCTATTTCTTTTTCAATTTGGGTAGTTCTTCTAAGTACTCTATTTTTCTTTTTGACTACTCGTAACTAAACAACCCTGCACATTCATCACTATGATGGTTTGCGTGTTTTCTCCTTCAGTTAATATTGGTAATAATAAGATTTTCCCATGTCTCTTTCCTGTTCTGGTATGTTGTTCTTTTTTTCATTTCCAGAAATTCTGACATTAAAAATCCAACTTTTCCATAATATTGATCTTCCTTTCATCATAATTATTCATTTTGTGTCTGAATCTGCAATTTTCTCCGTATCTGCAATATCCTCTTGCATAATAAATACAGTTATTATCTCTTGAGTAGAATCTTGGAGCTGATGCTTTGAAATTTTTTGCTGCTGACATCTCTGCATATCTCGTTGATGGCTTGCTTTTTTCTTTTACCTGATATTCTTCATTCCTCTCTTTATCTGTTTCTTTCTTATTTTGGATTTTATTACTTGATTGGTTATTAATTTGATTATGATTCATGGCTACAGGGTGCATATATTTACATTTTTTGTCGACCTTATATCCTTTTCCTTCTTTTAGGTTTTTGCATATTTTTGGATGTAGATCTCTGCAATCATCCTCATAGCCGTCTAGGTATGCACATTTACCATATATTTCATAGTTGTAACATACCTTAGGATGTTTGTAGTAACATCTTTCTCCAAATCTGCAATTCCCTCTTTCAAAAGGTTGCAGACTTTGTCTTTTTTGTCTATTTTTTCCTCTTTCCCCTCATTGTGTAGATCTGGGTAGAGCCTCTTCGGGATTTTCTTTTGTGTTGTCATATCGTAATTTATTTCTTCGTAGGTATGCTGCTTTATTGCCTCATATGTAGTATCAATGAGTATCTCTGCAAATCCATACTTTTATCTTGTTCTTTGTTTTCATTATTCTTTTTAAATGTCATTCAGGTGTTTACTTTTTCTCTTCCGTCTCTTTTCTCTTTCTTTTTCTTCCCTTCCTTTTCCTCTTCTTCTTCTCTTCATTTCAGTTTTGTTTACTTCTCTTTTTTCCGTTTTTTTCCTCCCTTTTCTTCTTCTTCTTCTTTCTTCTTCTTCTCTTCTTTCTTTTCTCTTCTTTTCCCATCCTCAACTATTTGTACATTCAATCTTGATTTAATAACATTGTCTATCCATGATAGACTGTTGAGCAAAAAATTCTTGTGTCTTTTCTCATATCTTGCATTACCTCAGCACACTGTGGATGGGTCGGAATGTTGCATGCAGCACATTTTCTGATTAGGTTTTGTGGATTATCTATGCTATACCACACCTTACACAGTTTACATGCTTTTGGCATTCTTTTTCCTAATGCATCAATTAGGATATTCACAAGGTTCACCTTATTCATTTTCTTTGTCGGAATATGTTGATTTATGTATATTTTCTTTATGAGTCTCTTGACCACTTGGATTTTATTTGGAACTTCTTCAATTATTTTCAAGATGTTTTCAGTTGATTTGTTCCAGTTTGAAGGATTATATCCTTCTAATATATCTATGAATGCTTTTGTATCTTTTTGGTTAGGACTGTTGCTGATCTCATAGATGAGAAATGCCAGTTCCCTTCCTGCTACCTCATCGTATTGCGAATTTGCCAAAGCAGCTAAATCTTGCCATTTTTCCCGCAGTTGGAACTTACTGCCATCTTGTTCTGATTTACAGTATTTCACTTGATAAACTAACTTAGAAGACGCTTTATCCTACTATTTTTCACACTAATCTTATCACCGATAGTTCACGAACACTTCTAGATATTTCTCAAATTCTAGACGTATGTTAAACTTGCAATATCTGTTGATTAATCTGACTTCGCGGGGAACGTCTCACCAAGCAAGATGGCTACTACGAGAGAGAGAGAGAGAGAGAGAGAGAGAGCACCAAAGAACATAGAGGGAAGGGTGGGATCTCTCTTCTGTTCTCTGCCCCTTTCTCTTCTAATCTCTAGTGAGAGAGAGAGAGAGAAGGGGAGAGAGAACCGCCTTTCTAAAGAGAGAGAGAGAGAGAGAGAGAGAGAGAGAGAGAGAGAGAGCACCAAAGAACATACAGGGAGGGGTGGGATCTCCCTCTCTGTTCTGTGCCCCTTTCTCTTCCAATCTCTAGTGAGAGAGAGAGAGAGAGGGAGAGAGAACCGTCTCTCTAGAAAGAGAGAGAGAAAGCACCGAAGAACATAGAGGGAGGGGTGGGACCCCCTCCCTCTCTGTTCTGTGCCCCTTCCTCCTCTTCCAATCTCTCTCTCTCTCTCTCTCTCTCTCTCTCTCCTTCCTCTCTCTCTCTCTCGAGAGAGAGAGAGAGAGAGAGAGGGAGTGGAAAAACTCTCTAGTCTGGCCTTCTCTGTTCTGTGCCCCTTTCTCTTAACAAACTCTTTATAGAGAGAGAGAGAGAGAGAGAGAGGAGAGAGGAGAGAGAGAGAGAGAGAGCAGCAAAGACATAGGATGGAGTGGGACCTCCTTATCTTTGTTCTGTGCCCCTTTCTCTTACAAATCTTTAGAGAGAGAGAGAGAGAAGGATGATAGAGGATGAGAGAGAGAGAGAGAGAGAGAAGAGAGGAAGAGAGAACCAAAGAACATAGAGGGGAGTGTGATATCTCCTTCTCTGTTCTGTGGCCCTTTCTCTTACAAATTAAACTCTATAGAGAGAGAGAGAGAGAGAGAGAGAGAGAGAGAGAGGGAGAGAGAGAGAGATGGAGAGAGAACGAAGAACCAGAACATAGAGGGAGGGGTGAAACCTCCCTCTTTGTTCTGTGCCCCTTTCTCTTCCAATCTCTAGTGAGATAGAGAGAAGGAGAGAGAGAGAGAGAGAGAGAGAGAGAGAGAGACTAGAGAGAGAGAGAGAGAGATGAGAGAGAGAGCACCAAAGAACATAGAGGGAGGGGTGGGACCTCCTTATCTGCTCTTGCCCCTGTCTCTGACAAACTCTTTAGAGAGAAAGAGAGAGAGAGAGAGAGAGAGAGATAGAGCACCAAAGAACCCTCTGTTCAGTGCCCCTTTCTCTTCCCATCTCTAGAGAGAGAGAGAGAGAGAGAGCGGAGAGAGAGAGAGAGAGAGAGAACGCCGAAGAACATAGAGGGAGGGGTGGGACCACCCTCTCTGTTTTGTGCCCATTCTTCTCTACCCATCTCTGGAGAGAGAGACAGAGAGAGAGAGAGAATAGACTCTTATCTTACCTTACCTTACAGACCTTACATTTTGTTCGGGTTGCCCCAGGTCCCTCAGTGTGAGGCACCTCTAATGTCTACCAGAGAGTTGCTAGTACATCTTCCGGTATATTTTGCATCTTCCAATCTTGGATGGTCTGGGATGCAGTTTAGATATTTGTAGAGCTTATTCTTAAATACATCTACGCTCACTCCGGTTATATTCCTCAGATGAGCTAGCAACGCATTGAATAGACGCTGCATTATCGATGCTGGTGCATAGTGGATTAATGTCCTGTGTGCTTTCCTTATTTTTCCTGGTATAGTTTTGGGCACTATTAATCTACCTCTGCTTGTTCTTTCTGATATTTTTAGTTCCATGATGTTTTCTGCTATTCCTTCTATCTGTTTCCATGCCTGCAATTATCATGTAGCGTTCTCTTCTCCTTTCTGACTATATAATTTTAAGGATTGTAGTCTTTACCAGTAGTCAGGTCCTTAACTTCTTCTATTCTAGCTGTAAAGGACCTTTGTACACTCTCTATTTGTGCAATATCCTTTGATAGTGTGGGTACCATATCATATTGCGATATTCAAGTGGACTACGAACATATGTTTTTATAAAGGCATAATCATGTGTTCAGCTTTTCTTGTTTTGAAGTGCCGTAACAACATTCCCATTTTTGCTTACATTTTGCCAATAGAATTGCTATTTGATATTGCATAACATGTTCCTATTCATCTCACACCAAGGTCTTTAACTTCTTCTTATTTGTGATTGTCTCATTATTAGGTCCCCTATATGCATATAGCTTTCCTTCTCTGTCTCCTAATTTATTGATTCAAATTTATCAGAGTTAAATACCATCCTATTTACCTCTGCCCAATCATATACTTTGTTAAGGTCTCTTTGTAGAGCGTTCCTATCTTCATCACAAGTAATTTCTCTACTTACCCTTGTGTCATCGGCAAAACTACTCACTACCGAATCCTTAACATTACTGTCTATGTCTTCAATCATAATAACAAACAGTATTGCAGTCAAACACCGTACCTTGTGGCACACCGGATATTACCTTGGCTTCATCCGATTTCTCATCGTTTGCAATAACTATCTGTTTTCTGTCGTGTAAAAACTCTTTTAACCATCTTCCTGCTTTATCCACGATATTGTGTTTTCTAATTTTCTTCGCTAATATATTATGGTCTACCTTGTCAAAAGCTTTTGCAAAGTCTAAATAAACCACATCTGTTTCATTTCCGCTTTTCAGATTTTTGAATATGTTCTCACGGTGGACTAACAGTTGGGTTGTGAACTTTTTCCGGGTACGAAACCATGTTGTCCTATATTAAACAAATTATTTTTTATTAAATAAAGTTTCATAATATTTTTCTCATACCCTTTCATACACTTTCATAATGTGTGATGTTAGACTCACAGGCCTATAATTACTTGCCTCTAGTCTTGATCCACTTTTGAAAGTAGGGGTAATATATGCTAATTTGTGCTCATCATAAATCTTGCCTGTATCTACACTTTGTCTTAATAATATTGCAAGTGGCTTTGCGACAGAATGAACTACTTTCTTTAACAAAATAGCAGGAACTCCATCAGGCCCTGTTGCAGCTCCATTTTTAATTTCATTAATAGCCTGCACAATATCAGAGAGAGAGAACCGACGAGAGAGAGAGAGAGAGAGAGAGAGAGAGAGAGAGAGAGAGAGAGAGAGAGAGAGAGAGAAACTACTCTCCAGAGAGAGAAAGAGATAGAGAGAGAAAGAGCACCGAAGAATATAGAGATTGCGGAGCTTTTGTGTTGTGTTGGAGTTCTAGCCAACGAGAGAGAGAGAGAGAGAGAGAGAGAGAGAGAGAGAGAGAGAGAGAGAGAGAGAGAGAGAACCGAAGAACTTAGAGAGAGAGAGAGAGAGAGAGAGAGAGAGAGATTTCTCATCTTTCCCTCTCACTACATAGAGAGAAAAAATTTAGAGACGAGAGAGAGACGATGAGAGAGATGAGCTCTGGTTCATCACGAGATCGGACCTACTGAGGGAGTCTGAGCGAGATGAGAGAGAGAGTTAGACGAGAGAGAAGAGAGAAGAAAAAGAAGAAGCGAAGAAACAGAGAGGGGAGGTGGGGGACCTTCCTTCCTTCTGTTTATGTGCCCTTTCCTTTTTCCCTTTTTCCCTTCTCCTCACAACAGAGAAAAAGTTTAGAGGGAGAAGAAAAACCAGAGAGAGAAGGAGAAGAGAGAGAGAGAGGGGAGAGATGGAGCGAGAGGAGAGAGATGGAGACGAGGAAAATCGAAGGAAAATAAGCCGAAGAACAGAGAGGGAGGGGGGGGGGGTGGGGGGACCTTCCTTCCATGGTTCTGTGCCATCTTCTCCTATTCCCAATTTCCTCTCTGTTTAATGCAGAGAAAAAGCTAGAGAGGAGTGAGGGAGAGTGAAGAAGAAGGGAAGAACAGGGCGGGAGGTCGGGGGCCTCCCTTCATGTTCTGTGCCTCTTCTCCTCTTTCCCTCTCTACTGTCGGGGCCTCCTTCCTTATACGTCCTGTGATGGGGTGTCCTTCCTTCTCCATACGGGCTGTGATGGGGGCTTCCTTCTGATATGTCCTCTAATAAAATGTGGCTTATATCTACTTATTTGTCCCATTCAAGTTGATACTATACCAGCAATTATGTGCCACCCTCATATACATCACTTGTTGACCGTAATCCAGAACTGCTTTCACTCTGCTCAAGAAGTAGGTGCCCAAGATGATATCCCCGTGTGTATGTGGGATATCCTTCCTGGTGAAGATTCTCGCGAGTGGCAGTTTTCCGTCTTCGGTCACGATCCTCAAATTGTGTATTATTGGCCTCCCAAACATCGGCAGTCCCTTCAGTTTGAATCTGTTCTTCTTTTCCAGAAACCTAGCTCTTATGAAATTGCCTCCGCCTTCTGAGATCTGAACTTTAATCGGAAGACTCCCTTCCTTTCTGCCAACGAGAACCTCGAATGTGAGAGGCAATCCCCGATATGCACGGCTGTTTGCTTTGGGGGGGACCCGTGGTGTACAGGTCAGATCCTGTAGCATCGAACTCACGGATCATGCTGTAACGCCACAGCATCTCGCGGCCAAGTGAAATCCCTGGGTCCGTGTATCGATTCTGGATGTAAAAATCAACGACAACTTGCACTTTCCCCCCGAGAGTTACTGGCACCTTCTCTATGATGCCTATGAGGGCATAATCCTCGAAAAATTTTCTCTCAGCTGAGGAAGGGACAATTTTTTTTATCTGTCTGTCCATGCCTAGGGCCATGGCAGTATGCAAGTTCATGACGCTGTAACCGGTCACGACGTCGGTTGCTAGTCCAACTCTCACATTTCTTTTATTTTATTATATATATATACTACTTATTATTATATATATATATATATATATATATATATATATATATATATATACTATATATATATATATATATATATATATATATGTGTATGTGGTTGTGTTGTATATATATAGTATATATATATATATATATATATATATATATATATATATATATATATATATATACATATTGACGTTCTCAGCAAGATTCAACTTCTTATTCTGCCTATATGATTTTGTTTCAAGTTTTGAAACAAAGAAAGACAGTATGATTATTTGTGGCTTCAAAACGGCGCCAACGCATTTTATTATACAAAATATAAATTTCCAGCAACAAATGCATGTAAATTATTTTAAACTCACAAGCGGGAGTGAAGTTTTTCATCCCTTATTCAGAGATACATGAGATATCCATTGCCTTAATGGGCGTTCTTTATTTAATACACACACACACACATACACACACACACACACACAC
>NC_061100.1:105239130-105259130 GCF_015104395.2 Macrobrachium nipponense | reverse complement strand
CTATTGGAATATTTAAAAAATTATTGCTTCTCTCAAAAGCTATTTTATAGGAAACTTCAGAGTTGTCTTTATAAGCAGTTTTTTAACAATGCTAAAACATTTATCCCGGTACCAAAGTTTGTCATTTATTCAAAATTTCCATTTATGCATGATGACTCCTACAGAAAAAGGTTTACCCAGATTATGCAAAATCATTATGGTACAGTCAGTATTAAACTAATACCAAAAGATCCCTTAACATGTGGGTCTTTCTTTAAAAATAAAGATCGGTTTAGTCCCTTCTTGACCTCAAATGTACTAGTATATAAATATACTTGCCCAAAGTGTAACTCTGGGACTTAATGAGGGATCTACGAAGAGGTTACTGAGGGTCAGAATCGATTCTCATCGTGGAATAAGTTTCCAAACAGGAAGTAGGCTCTCCAACCCCGAACTTTCGAATATCAGGAACCATGTAAAAATCTGCAAAACACAAATCGAAAGAGACGATTTTTGCATCATACGGCAAACCCCAAACCCCAAAGAACTACCCATTTTAGAGTCGTTGCTCATTAAGCAGCTGGTTCCCCAGTTGAATACCCAAACCTCCTGCATCCAACTGTACCTTAGTTAACGTGTCTCTTCTCATGTTGTCTCCTGTCATTCAGTCTTCCTTTCTCTTAACTAAAGGTTGGTCGGCGGTCTCAGCTTTTAAATATTTTTTTGAAATTGTATACTTTAGTAAATTTTAATCTTTTTGCGTTTTTTTTTTAATTTTTTGTAAGTTTTATAAATTATTATATTAATCAATTGACAGATTCCCAAAGGTAATAAATGTTATTACGAAATATCGGAATAAAGAAATATGTAGTTTGGCCTGTTTACATGCATACATACATACACACACACACACACACACACTATATATATATATATATATATATATATATATATATATATATATATATATAGATAGATAGATAGATAGATAGATAGATAGATAGATAGATAGATAGATAGATAGATAGATATAGATAGATAGATAGATAGATAGATAGATAGATATATATATATATATATATATATATATATATATATATATATATATATATATATATATATAATGTAGTACCTGCGAGTTTCTAATATCTCTTACAGAATGATACTTAACCCGTAGTCCATCTCATATAAAATTACGGGTATATATAAAAACCACGATATTTTGAATAATTCAAGCTTATGTGAGGTTGATGGATTGTAATGGAAACAAGGAAGGAAGATATTTTAGACCTAGGTCAGAGGCAGAACTAGACAAAAGACAGTCTGGGTAGAAAACATTTTGGAAGAAGGCAGCCACTAAGTATGAAAATATTAGATGGTTAATCTCAGTCGAAATTCAGTGATAAGCCTAGGACTTGAGATAAGCCTAGGAGCTAGAACTTGAGTGATAAGACTAGGGCTTGAGTGAACGGATTTAATAATTTTTACAAAGACGTTTAAGGTAACAGTATCGGGAATGTAAACAATTCGAAATGTGTTCTCAGCCCAAAGAACCACATAAGGCTTTGAGAGATTACATCCTTTCACAGGATCTAGCAATGTTTACATTCTCCAGAGAATTACAATTCATTGTGGCAGATCAGGAGCTCTTTCGTCATTACATTACATTCTGACATTAGCAAACCCAACACCACAACAGGAAAAAGCTAATAAAAACAGTATACAAGTAATTGCACATATTATGACCGTTCAAAAATGCGATACGAAATATATGCAGAACGACTAGTAATTACAAGTCGAATGCCACTGGCTACAATCAGAATTCGATCAGAATTTAATTAGAAATTGAATGCAAATAAGGAAAAAATAAAATACAATTTGAAGCTCTTTATTTACTACTTTGTTATTTTATCTTTTTCTTTTTAGTAAGTGATCTTTTCTTTCTGTATTTCCCATTTTCTGTTACTTCTTTCAAATGAACACCTTAATATTCTCTGGATGCTTGAATTTTAAGTCACTGGCCTTTGTGGTCGCCTTGTTTCAGATGAATAGGGTGCATCTTCTGAATAATAATAATAATAAAATAATAATAATAATAATAATAATAATAATAATAATAATAATAATAACTGATAAGTATCAAGACCTGAAAATAGAAATAAGAAGGATATGGGATATACCAGTGGAAATTGCACCCATAATCATAAGGACACTAGGCGCGATCCCAAGATCCCTGAAAAGAAACATAGAAAACTAGAAGCCGAAGTAGCTCCAGGACTCATGCAGAAGAGTGTGCTCCTGGAAACAGCGCATATAGTAATAAAAGTGATGGACTCCAAAGGGGACAGGATGCAACCCGGAACCCCACACTGTAATACCACCCAGTCGAATATGATGACTCTGATAGACCAAAAAGTAAATAAAATAAATAAATAACTAAATAAATAAAAAAATGAATAAATAAAATTAAACAAATAAATAAAATAATAATAATATTGCTTACAGTAATGGTTATAAGATTTTATGCAGACATGTTAGATTAAAAAAAAAAAGTTCTCTGCACAATTTCCTACGGTCATTTTAAAATTTCCTGCAGTCTGCAAACAAGAAAGTAAACGAACCCATTAACAAGAGAAATAATTCCTGAAAAATGTAATCACAGAAACAAAGGCTTTGTAAGGGTCATGTGTAAGTCACGAAGGAAAATGTTATTTCGTGACCACAAAGGGACCAAATGTACTTTCCGCCTCGTAAGAGGATTTGAAAACAAACTAAGCTTTAAAAAAAAAAAAAAAAAAAAAAAAAAAAAAAAAAAAAAAAAAAAAACGTTGGGCGGGAGCCGGGGAGAGTGGGGCGGGGAGTTGGTGTCTAATAGTGGACGGCTAGCAAAGGGAAATCCTTTTGAAGGGGGTGGGGTGTTTAATATAGTGGACGGCGAGGAAAGGAAAATCTTTTTGAAACGCAGTTCATGACTTCGTTGTGCAAACTCAGAATATTGTGCTATCGTTGCCTACCTGACTGATTTATTTTCATTATTGCTTAAGCATGTTATCTCAAACTTACACATAGATAGAATGAATGACTAAGATTTATCAAAATAAAAGTATTTTGACAAATGTTTACTGTACAACAAGTGTTTCGCGTTTTCTCTCTCTCTCTCTCTCTCTCTCTCTCTCTCTCTCTCTCTCTCTCTCTCTCTCTCTCTCTCTCTCTCTCTCTCAACGATTAAAGCATACAATTTCCTTTGTTGCAAGAACATAAGATCATTATTTAGGTGTTCAGAAAAAGGATTAATGTTCGGAGTTTCTCTCTCTCTCTCTCTCTCTCTCTCTCTCTCTCTCTCTCTCTCTCTCTCTCTCCTCTATTATGAGCATGCAATTTCCTATGTCACGAGATAATAGTATAAATCATTCTGTAGGATGTCTGAAAAAGGATTAGCTAACATTCTGTGTTTATAGATGTCTCTCGTTTTTTTTTTTTCTAGAAATGACTCTCGAACGGAACTCGAAGATCGTATCTATGGATTCTATAGTATGTGTGTGTGTGTGTTTACAATACTAAGATTTTAATTTATACTGATAATTAATCCTTTCGCGAGAAAGAGCGAGATTTGTGACATTAGGTACCCCTAAACTTCGGAACAGAAAACGATGCCATATATCGTTTGTAAAAGAAAATTTACTTCGTGGGATGGCTCACGTAAAAGTACCTCGGCATCAAAAGTTTGTAAATAATATGTATACAAATATATGTATAAATTCACAAAATATTTTTTCAGTTATATATGAATTTTTAATAGCCACAGTTACCTAAATTGGGACAGACGTTCCGAATAAACTGGGGGGGTGGGGGTGGGGGGGGGACCTGGAAGTAAGGATATTACTGTGGCTACTACAAAAACACACGTGCTATATATATATATATATATATATATATATATATATATATATATATATATATATATATATATATATAGTATATATATAGCATATATATAGTATATATATATATATATATATATATATATATATATATATATATGAACCATCACAATAAAACCAATGAAAAATATGTGTCACTGTCTTCTACTGGTGATTCAAGTGACAGGAAAGTCTTATAAGGATCACAGACTTTCATAGTTTCCTTCATTGCTTATTATGTAGGCACTAATTATAACTTTCTACATCGAGTCTCTGTGTCCAACCTCAGGCACAATTCTTAGCACAAGACATCTATATAGCTGTGTCTTTCCAAACAATCAGTGTTGGTCCATAAAGACAAAAAGGCACCTTTGGGAAGGTTTTGTTTAAAAAGGATGAGAATTGCTGAATATTTAAAAGGCACCTGACGAAATATCTTTTTCTTAAAATGAACGATAGAAGAATCCATATTTTTTATATGAATTTAGGGGAGAATATAATTTACTCAAAGGAAATATAACAGAGAAATCTATTGTATTAAAAAAATCATGTTTATACAATGTCAAATTGAATGCTAACGGTTCTATATTTAATTGGGTTACGTAGACTGTATGGTGCTGTAATTCCACACACCACACAAACATATATATATATATATATATATATTATATATATATATATATATATATATATATATAGATATATATATGGTGTTCATAAAGTCCCAGTACTATTCTGGGCAATAAATACTCTAAATGGTACTGGGACTTTATGGACACTCTGTATATGTGTGTATATAATTATATATATATATATAATATATATATATATATATATATATTATACTATATATATTATATATATATATATATATATCACCAGTGAATCAATAATGTTTAATATAAGCTACGTATAGAAAATTCACTTGCTTCGTAATAGCAACACAATATAGATAATAACGTTGCAAGTAACATATTTTAACACATTTTTTTATTTATCTATTTTCTGGACCATGATCACCTCTTTGAGCAATATATACAGATTTTGCATTCTAAAAAGGAAAAAAAATAATTGCAATCGAATCTAACGGCTTTGACGTTCGATAAAACGACAATAAACGTTTCTTTCAGATTTCTTAACGTTTTTCTTGCACGTTGCTATTTTAAAACTGGCTGTGCACTATTCTTTAATTGCACAAAGATTTTCTTGAGTAATGAGTCTATTGTTGTGCTCCTTCCACGTGAGAAACTACCCGATACCTTACATTTTCTCTCTGAAGACTTTTTCTCAATAATTGATTTCCAATACAAACGTTAATACGATTATTCTTATGAAGCCCTAATGTTCTACCGTTAAAAATATACTACTTATGGAGCTATTATGCTTAAGGTTTATTGGCCGGGAAAACTTTATAAGTATAGTTTCGTGATATTAACTACTCCAGTCATTTGTTCTGATACTGATAATCAACTCTCAAAACCAACTACTCTTGCTTAAGGCATTTCTGGAATAACATCTGTCTCAGCTGTAGTCAAGCTCTTATTTCTTATAAATATGTTTCTTTAGTTATACTTTGTTTTTGGAATAACATATATCTCAGCTGTAGTCAAGGTTTTATTTCTAATAAATATATTTCTTTAGCCATACTTTTTTTTTCAGTTATACTTTTGACACTGATGATTGAATATTTAATGAGAAGAGAACCACTATATTAATATGATTGACAAAATGACAGGAAAGGGGCCTAGTCATTATGTAATAAATTCTCTGTGAAATGTTGTTTCAATTTGATTCTTACTAACCTGGACCTCCACACTATAAAAACCAACCAGTCAAATAGGGCGACTGATAGACATCCCCCCCCAAAAAAATATAAAAACAATAATAATAATAAAAATACTCATGGAGAAACAAATCCACGTATATGTATATATATTCAAATATAAAACTGTACATTTTTATCTTTAAATTTATGTACATATACATACCTATGGATTTGTTTCTTAAATAATAATAATAATAATAATAATAATAATAATAATATAATAATAATAATAATAATAATAATAATAACAATAATATGTGTACGCTGGAAACAGACCTTCTTTCAAACAAGTTTTATTAAAAATAATGGCAGAATTCACAGAATTGATTTTGTACAATATTCTTTCAATTCTCCTTATGATTTTCCTTTCTGGCACGCTGGTATTATAAAGCAGCTGTCCCAATGTTCATCGTGCTGTAGGTCGTCAACGGAAATTTGGGGGGCGGGCTGGTGTTATCAAAAGCAAAACTGATTATCAGGGACAGGCTGGGGTCGTCAACAGGTATACAGGTTTCGTAGGTCGGGAACAGGCCGTAGTCGTCAGGGGGTGTATCGGTATTTCTTCTTTTCTGGTTTTCAAGGCGTCTACATGTTTCGGCCACCTCGTTTGGCCATCTTCGGGACGGGATCGCTGAGTGCAATGGTCTGTGGAATCAGGAATCGGGGTATAGGTTAGGATGGGGCCTCCGTAGAGGTTCCCAGGAAAGAAGGCATAGGTTTGGAAGGGATAATAGAATGCTAAAGGAAGGTATGAGTGAGAGAAATAGAGTAGGGCAGACTACTGGCCATAGCGTGTTAAGAATGTGTCATGTTACGTTGTTTTTATTTTGGCTGGTTTGAATGTGCAGAGTCATCATCCAATTGGTGTGGCTCGTGAGTTGCGAAGGGCTGGCTTTGTGTGTGTGTCCTCGGTTTCAATTTGGATCGTCCCTTCCCCCTCCCTCCCTCCAGGGGGGGAGAGGAACGGGACTCGGACCACTGTTCTCGCAGTTTTTCTATACCAAGAGCTTATTCTATTGTTAGTATTTCCTTAATATTATTGTTAGTATCTGAAGTAGAGATTGATGTGATCTCAGTTCTATTCTGAAAAATATTCTATGAAAACATACATATATATGCATAGGCATGTGTTATATGCACCCACATACATGCTTTTCTTAATGCTAATGTTAATGGAATTTTTTTTTTTTTTTTTTTTTTTTTTTTTTTTTTTTTTTTTTTAATGCTAGTGTTAGTTGATGATGGTGAACTTATTTTACCTTATTACTTATGTTAGTTCGTGTTGCAGTCCATAGCGTGTGATTATCTTTCATTCTCCCATTCACTCCTTCCATTTCTTTCGCACGCTTTCATTCGTTCCCTTTCATTCATTCAAAATCGTTCGCGCGGAGGGTCGGCGGTGCTAGGGGGGGGAGGGAGGGGTGAGGGTGAGAACCCTTCTCCCCCTCCTTTCCACGCTGATTGAGTGTTGGCTGTCTGACTAAGGGTCTGGAATGTGGCCTTGGGCCTTGCGCGCTGAGCCTTGCTAAGGGTATGGAGCCTTGAGCCCTTACTCACATCTCTCTCTCGCCTCGCCTGTTGGCTGGCTGCCAGCTCCCATGTCCCCCTCCCGCCATCCCCCCCCCAGCATGGTCTGTGTCAGATGTATTCACGCTATTTATTGCATTCGGTTGGCTTGAAGAAACAGGTACTCACTTTTTCATTGGGCAATACCTGTGACGTCACGAGCGATGTCATCAGGGGCCCGTTGCTGGTGGCTGTCCTCTTCGTGGCGGAGCTCATGCTTATTGGTGATGGTGGAGGTCCCCTCGAAGGGCGTGCTACCAGGTCGTCCTCAGGGCGAGAGCTTGAGCTGCGATCACCCTCAGGGTTACTAGGGACGTCCTCAGGATGAGAGCTAATGCTTCTATCATCCTCAGGATCCCTCTGGTGCGATGGTCGTTGTGGGGCGGTGTCTGCTGCTCTCCTGACGGCGGTGGGGAGGAGGAAGGTCTCCTGTGTGATGTTCAAACTGGGCTTCTCCCTCCCGATGTGCAGCGCTTCTAAGATTCGCAAACGACGTAGATCGGGTGCCTGGTCGATAACCTCGAAGTTACCGACGATGTCGCTGCGTCGGATTCTTTTATTATGGGCAGTCCTTGCATGATTAAATACCGCTCCTTCCTGCGCGTGAACAGGAGATCCTCTTGGAGAGGCGCATTGGACGTCATCCTGAGTAAGTTCCGAGGCAATCCTCGGATTGGCACGTGTATCTGTAAATGACGTTCGTCCTCTTCAAGGGATCCTGCAACGGTGCGGGGTTATTTTTCATAATAAGACTGCATGTTTTTTTACTTGTTTATAAATATGATCTAAGTTGATCTGCTTGTTGTTGTCGGTCGGGGAAACGTGATTCCTGATTATTTCCCGTAGGGCTCGCTCGTCTTCTTTATACCGCCGATGGAAGGTGCCCTTGTAGAAAAAATTAATTTTCTGCTGGGGGTCTGGGCGGGATTCCTGTAGGTACCATTCTTCATGCTCTTCCTGAAGACGTTCTGGATGCTTCGGTTGTTGTGTCCGTTGTTTACTAGGACCTGGGCTGCACGTTCCATCTCCTTATGGGTGTCTGCCCATGTTGAACAATGGGAAAGTGCTCTCCTGACGTAGGCGCTGATGGTGGTGTCCTTATAGCGTTCAGGCATTCACTCTCGCCGTTCAGACACATTCCCAGGTTCGTGGGCTTCGTGTAAACCCGTGTAGCGAACGCACCCTCCTTCTGTTCAACCAGGACGTCCAGGAAGGGAAGACGGCCATCACGGCTGTATTCGATGGTAAATCGTAAACGGCTGTTGGTGTGGAAGGCTTGACGTATTTCCTCGATCATCTCCTCCCTCGTTCTGCTTTGATGAAAGTGTCATCTATATCTTACGTATATAGATGGCTTCCTAATGCTCCTAAAGACACGCTCCTCCACCATGCCCATGTAAAAGTTCGCAAACAGGACCCCGAGGGGGGATCCCATCGCTACACCATCGATTTGTAAGTACATATGGCCATGGTGGTTAATGAAGGGAGCCTTCTTGGTGCATATTTCCAGCAGAGAGCGAAGGGCGTGTTCGGGGATATTCAGCGGGTCGGTGGATGGGTCTCTGTAGACACGTTCAAGGATCATTTCGATGGTTTCATCTACAGGAACGTTAGTAAACAGCGACTCTACATCCATCGATGCAATACTGCCTCAAGGGGCGCGGATCTTAAGGCTTGCAGAAACTCCGCAGACGACTTCAAACTATGTGTGCTGGGGATGTAGGGGGTGAGAATAGTATTTAGTTGTTTAGCAAGGTGGTATGTGGGTGCTGGTATTTGGCTAATGATAGGTCTTAAAGGAGATGGAATGTGCAGCCCAGGTCCTAGTAAACAACGGACACACCAACCGAAGCATCCAGAACGTCTTCAGGAAGAGCATGGAAGAATGGTACCTACAGGAACCCCGCCCAGACCCCCAGCAGAAAATTAATTTTTTCTACAAGGGCACCTTCCATCGGCGGTATAAAGAAGACGAGCGAGCCCTACGGGAAAAAGGAAAATAACCAAGGAATCAGGTTCCCACCCCGACCGACAACAACAAGCAGATCAACTTGATCATATTTTATACAAGTAAAAAAACATGCAGTCTTATTATGAAAAATAACCCCGCACCGTTGCAGGATCCTTGAAGAGGACGACGTATTTACAGATACACGTGCCCAATCCGAGGATGCCTCGGAACTTACATCGGGATGACGTCAATGCGCCTCTCCAGAGGATCTCCTGCACGCGCAGGAAGGAGCGGTATTTAATCATGCAAGGACTGCCCATAATAAAAAGAATCCGACGCAGCGACATCGTCGGTAACTTCGAGGTTATCGACCAGGCACCCGATCTACGTCGTTTGCGAATCTTAGAAGCGCTGCACATCGGGAGGGAGAAGCCCAGTTTGAACATCACACAGGAGACCTTCCTCCTCCCCACCGCCGTCAGGAGAGCAGCAGACACCGCCCCACAACGACCATCGCACCAGAGGGATCCTGAGGATGATAGAAGCATTAGCTCTCATCCTGAGGACGTCCCTAGTAACCCTGAGGGTGATCGCAGCTCAAGCTCTCGCCCTGAGGACGACCTGGTAGCACGCCCTTCGAGGGGACTCCACCATCACCAATAAGCATGAGGCTCCGCCCACGAAGAGGACAGCCAACCAGCAACGGGCCCCCTGATGACATCGCTCGTGACGTCACAGGTATTGCCCAATGAAAAGTGAGGTACCTGTTTCTTCAAGCCAACCGAATGCAATAAATAGCGTGAATACATCTGACACAGACCATTGCACTCAGCGATCCCGTCCCGAAGATGGCCAAACGAGGTGGCCGAAACATGTAGACGCCTTGAAAACCAGAAAAGAAGATAACAAGAAATACCGGATAGACCCCTGACGACTACGGCCTGTTCCCGACCTACGAAACCTGTATACCTGTTGACGACCCCACCTGTCCCGATAATCAGTTTTGCTTTTGATAACACCAGCCCGCCGAAATTTCCGTTGACGACCTACAGCACGATGAACATTGGACAGCTGCTTTATAATACCAGCGTGCCAGAAAGGAAAATCATAAGGAGAATTGAAAGAATATTGTACAAGATCAATTCTGTGAATTCTGCCATTATTTTTAATAAAATAATAATAATGAATAATAATAATAATATAATTTTAATGATTTCTGAAAACCATAGGAAGAAGGACAGATAAAAGTAGACTAAGACCCAGAAATATACAGAGACAGGAGAATGACAAACAGAACAGAGGACTGGCACAACAAACTACTGCATGGACAATACATGAGACAGACTAGCCAGCGATGACACATGGCAATGGTTACTGAGGGGAGAGCTCAAGAAGGAAACTGAAGGAATGATAACAGCGGCACAAGATCAGGCCCTAAGAACCAGATATGTTCAAAGAACGATAGACGGAAATAACATCTCTTCCATATGTAGGAAGTGCAATAAGAAAAATTAAACCATAAACCACATAGGAAGCGAATGTCCGGCACTTGCACAGAACCAGTGCAAAAAGAGGCATGATTCAGTGGCAAAAACCCTCCACTGGAGCCTGTGCAAGAAACATCAGCTACCTTGCAGTAATAAGTGATAGAAAACGATCAGGCAAAGATCCTCTATGACTATGGTATCAGAACAGTGAGGGTGATACGTGCAAATAGACCAAACGTGACGTTGATTGACAAAATCAAGAAGAAAGTATCACTCATTGATGTCGCAATACCATGGGACACCAGAGTTGAAGAGAAAGAGAGGGGAAAAAATGGATAATTATCAAGACCTGAAAATAGAAATAAGAAGGATATGGGATATGCCAGTGGAAATTGTACCCATAATCATAGGAACACTAGGCACGATCCCAAGATCTCTGAAAAGGAATCTAGAAAAACTAGAGGCTGAAGTAGCTCCAGGTCTCATGCAGAAGAGTGTGATCCTAGAAACGGCGCACTTAGTAAGAAAAGTGATGGACTCCTAAGGAGGCAGGATGCAACCCGGAACCCCACACTATAAATACCACCCAGACGAATTGGAGGACTGTGATAAAGCAAAAAAAAAAAAATTAATTAAATAAAAAATAATAATTATAATTTGGTATCGTTCCTTTTCCTAAATATGTTTTACATTTTTTTTATCAGTTATTTGTACGCTTGCTCCACTGAAAACATTAAAAATGAAATTGAGAAACCTTATTACACAGCCCTTTGTGCTTAAAAAATAAAAACTTGTGCCAAAAAAACCCTTTGAGCTTAAAAAAAAAATTGAAATTAAATTCGCCGAGAGAGCAGGAGAAGCTGAATGATGACCTGCCAATCACCCGGAAGTGAATTTGGACTTTGATTTATGGCGGAAACAGAGACAATAAGTTTAACCTAATAACTATGGCACTTTTACCTTGAGAGATTAAAGGGAGTGTTTGTGCTTGGATCGTCTGCATTCAACTGTTAAAGAGACCGATTACTGTTTTATGCGGAAAGCATGAATTTTTGGTTAACTTAGTTACTTTTTTCGAACTTAAACAGTTTATATAAAGAAGCTCTCTTTTCAGATTGAGTTACGACTCAGTTATTGGTATTCAGTTATTATAACGAATTTTTCAATACTGGCTGGAATATTTCCGCTCTATGGAGGTCAGATTCGACGCGGTTTGCATGAGAAATCTCAAGTTGCAGGAAAAAGTGGTATACCTATTCAAAATAACAAATAGTATTATGTAAATGTAGACGGAATTTTCCCATTTTATTAAAAGTTAGACTTGGTTTAAGTCTGCACTTGATCTGTTTCTTTCCTGCTGTCAAATAAAACGAAGAAAAATATATTTACTGGTTCAAGAGGCTGTTTTTATATATATCAAAAGTTGGACGTTTTTTACATGCAATGTTCTTTGGAATATTTTTTTTCTTTAAATCATGGGCAGTTGTGTATTGCACCTTCGCTTGAATTCTGAAATCTAACTGGATAGAAATGACTCAATCCTAACTAATTCTCTAACTCAGCTTCCCTGTGTAAACTGTACCACGTAGAAAATTAAAGAATGTCAGGGTAACCAAATTTTCATTCTTTACGTATAAAAAAAAACACCTGTCCTTTTCTTTTGCAACTGAATGCAGGCGATCAAAGCACTCACCCTCCCTTCTGCCTCCCAAGGTAAAATGGGCCATCGTTATTAGGTTAAAGTGATTGCCTCTGTTTCCCCATAAATCAAAGTCCGAATTCACTTCCGGGAGATTGGCAGGTCATTCAGCCTCTCCTGCTCTCCACGGCGAATTCAATTCAAGCGCACTAAGGGACACAACAGTATACCTTTATTTTATTTATTTATTTTCTCTTTTTATTTTTTAAACGCTTAAGGCTGTGTAAGGTTCCCCCCTTTCATTCTTATTGTTTTTGGTGAAACAAGTATACACATAGGTGAAAAAAATATACCCTCAAGGTGGAGAGGTGTAGCCCAGAGAGAGAGAGAGAGAGAGAGAGAGAGAGAGAGAGAGAGAGAGACTATTTTATGCAAGCATTGAATCATATTCCAGCTGTATTCATTTGTTTCAATAAGCGCAAAAAAAAAAAAAAAAAAAAATATATACTGCAGGAGTGGAGAGGTGTAGCGCCCATTCACACACACACACACACACACACACACACACACACACACACAGAGAGAGAGAGAGAGAGAGAGAGAGAGAGAGAGAGAGAGAGAGAGATAATGCAAGCACCGAATCATACTCAAATCGCATTCATTTAAACAAGCATACATTTCCTCTCGAGAGAGTCTAACTCGAAAAGGTACGGAATGAAGTTTATAGTATCAAAGCTCCTGCTGATGACTGAATTTATACGTACACGAATTCCTATCACTGGGAAGGGGGATAGTATTCCACGCGCACACACATATGCTCCATTCGACGCGAATCACTACCTGTCCCAACAAAAACAGGGTGTTCACAAAACACACACACACACACACTATATATATATATATATATATATATATATATATATATATATATATATATATTTATATATATATATATATATATATATATATATATATATATATATATATATATATATATATATATATAATATAGGGTGTCCATAGAGTCCCAGTACCATTCTGAGTAATAAATACTTGTAATGGCACTGGGACTTTATGGACACCCTGTATTACGAGTCTCTCATTTTATCTAGATGTTCATTTAACTTGCACATTCGTCGATTAATGAAGCCTTCCCTCTCACTGGCTAATTAAACTTTTATACGCCTTTATATTTGCTCTACCAGAACTGTTCATTCAGATACATCAGTAGAAATGCTTTTTTTTTTTTTTTTTTACATACAGGCCTGCTTCGCTACAAAAAAAAGGGGGTAATAAAAATCTGGGTTTATCTCATATTCCGAATGGAAAACCTGATATTATTTGCTCTTTTATATGACGCATATCCATCTGTTCCGGGGAAAGAGAAGGTTGAAGTCTACAGAGTATTAATATTTTTGTTGGTGCAGATTTACTTTTTTGATACCATTAGTCTTTTAAAAGATTTCCAGACATATGCTTTTCGTTTTAAGACATTCACCCCATTATAAATCCAGAAATTAATGCCATATGATGTTATCATTTTTTTATTATTATTATAGTTAATAAGTATCTAATCGCAATTACCTATTAGTCTTTAACTTTTCTTTTATTCCTCTTATTCTGCGCGCAAGTCTCTAAGACTCCCTCATCTTGAACGACGACACACGAAGAAACACCGACGAAGTAACAGAGGACGGAATGGGTAGAAAAGATTAGACAATGGATGGAGCCAGATACAGAGAGAACAAAGATCCCCTCCATGAAAGCCTACAACACCAAGTGAGGTCAATGAAATAATGGGCATAATACACACCACCAGTATCACAGAAACAAATAACTTGGCATATGCAGGAGCAGAACTGATGGGGATTCGAACACCAACACCACCAGCACAACCAACCCAACAGAAACCAAAACAGCAACCTCCTTGGAAAAGGCGCCTGGAAAAGCAAATCATGGTGATGAGATCTGACTTGAGTAAACTGAAAGAGATGGCAGAAAAAAGGCTAAGAAGCAAAAAAACAAGGGAGGAACTCAACGAGAAACACAAAGTACAAGAGAGGGGACTATACAACACAATAGAAGATGTAAAACTGAGGCTTAAGGCCAAAGCACATAAGATCCAACGGTACATGAACAGGAATAAGGGATACCAACAGAACAAACTATTCGGAACCAACCAGAAAAGACTATACAGCCAACTAAGAGGGGAAGACAACCACCAAGAAATTCCTGAAGCCGAACCAAGTAAGAGACTCTGGGAAAACATATGGAGCAATCCGGTATCACACAACAAACATGCAACATGGCTCCAGGAAGTCAAGGAAGAAGAAACAGGGAGAATAAAACAAAGATTCACAGAGATCACGACAGACACAGTCAGACACCAACTAAAGAAAATGCCAAACTGGAAAGCCCCAGGTCCCGATGATGTCCATGGATACTGGCTCAAAAACTTCAAGGCCCTACACCCACGAATAGCAGAACAACTCCAGCATTGTATCTCAAATCACCATGCACCCAAATGGATGACCACAGGAAGAACATCCTTAGTAAAAAAAGACAAGAGTAAGGGAAATATAGCCAGTAACTACAGGCCTATCACCTGCCTACCAATAATGTGGAAGTTACTAACAGGTATCATCAGTGAAAGGCTATACAATTACCTAGAGGAGACAAACACCATCCCCCACCAACAGAAAGGCTGCAGAAGGAAGTGTAGGGGCACAAATGACCAGCTCCTCATGGACAAAATGGTAATGAAGAACAGTAGAAGAAGGAAAACCAACCTAAGCATGGCATGGATAGACTATAAGAAAGCCTTCGACATGATACCACACACATGGCTAATAGAATGCCTGAAAATATATGGGGCAGAGGAAAACACCATCAGTTTCCTCAAAAATACAATGCGCAACTGGAATACAAAACTTACAAGCTCTGGAATAACACTAGCAGAGGTTAATATCAGAAGAGGGATCTTCCAGGGCGACTCACTGTCCCCACTACTCTTCGTAGTAGCCATGATTCCCATGACAAAAGTACTACAGAAGATGGATGCCGGGTACCAACTCAAGAAAAGAGGCAACAGAATCAACCATCTGATGTTCATGGACGACATCAAGCTGTATGGTAAGAGCATCAAGGAAATAGATACCCTAATCCAGACTGTAAGGATTGTATCTGGGGACATCAGGATGGAGTTTGGAATAGAAAAATGTGCCTTAGTCAACATACAAAAAGGCAAAGTAACGAGAACTGAAGGGATAAAGCTACCAGATGGGAGCAACATCAAACACATAGATGAGACGGGATACAAATACCTGGGAATAATGGAAGGAGGGGATATAAAACACCAAGAGATGAAGGACACGATCAGGAAAGAATATATGCAGAGACTCAAGGTGATACTCAAGTCAAAACTCAATGCCGGAAATATGATAGAAGCCATAAACACATGGGCAGTGCCAGTAATCAGATACAGCGCAGGAATAGTGGAATTGGACGAAGGCAGAACTCTGCAGCATAGATAAAAAAACCAGGAAACATATGACAATACACAAAGCACTACACCCAAGAGCAAATACGGACAGACTATACATGTCACGAAAGGAAGGAGGGAGAGGACTACTAAGTATAGAGGACTGCGTCAACATTGAGAACAGAGCACTGGGGCAATATCTGAAAACCAGTGAAGACGAGTGGCTAAAGAGTGCATGGGAAGAAGGACTAATAAAAGTAGACGAAGACCCAGAAATATACAGAGACAGGAGAATGACAAACAGAACAGAGGACTGGCACAACAAGCCAATGCACGGACAATACATGAGACAGACTACAGAACTAGCCAGCGATGACACATGGCAATGGCTACAGAGGGGAGAGCTAAAGAAGGAAACTGAAGGAATGATAACAGCGGCACAAGATCAGGCCCTAAGAACCAGATATGTTCAAAGAACGATAGACGGAAATAACATCTCTCCCATATGTAGGAAGTGCAATACGAAAAACGAAACCATAAACCACATAGCAAGCGAATGCCCGGCACTTGCACAGAACCAGTACAAAAAGAGGCATGATTCAGTGGCAAAAGCCCTCCACTGGAGCCTGTGCAAGAAACATCAGCTACCTTGCAGTAATAAGTGGTACGAGCACCAACCTGAGGGAGTGACAGAAAACGATCAGGCAAAGATCCTCTGGGACTATGGTATCAGAACGGATAGGGTGATACGTGCAAATAGACCAGACGTGACGTTGATTGACAAAATCAAGAAGAAAGTATCACTCATTGATGTCGCAATACCATGGGACACCAGAGTTGAAGAGAAAGAGAGGGAAAAAATGGATATGTATCAAGATCTGAAAATAGAAATAAGAAAGATATGGGAATTGTACCCATAATCATAGGAGCACTAGGCACGATCCCAAGATCCCTGAAAAGAAATCTAGAAAAACTAGATGCTGAAGTAGCTCCAGGACTCATGCAGAAGAGTGTGATCCTAGAAACGGCGCACATAGTAAGAAAAGTGATGGACTCCTAAGGAGGCAGGATGCAACCCGGAACCCCACACTATAAATACCACCCAGTCGAAATTGGAGGACTGTGATAGAAAAAAAAAAAGTAATAATAATAAGGATACGGATATGCCAGCGGAAATTGTACCCATAATCATAGGACCACTGGGCACGATCCCAAGATCCCTGAAAAGGAAACTGGAAAAACTAGAGGCTGAAGTAGCTCCAGTACTCATGCAGGAGAGTGTGCTCCTGGAAACAGCGCACATAGTGAGAAAAGTGATTGACTCCTAAGGAGGCAGGATGCAACCCGAAACCCCACACTATAAATACACCAAGTCGAATTAGAAGACTGTGATAAACAAAAAAATAAACAAAAATAAGTAAACAAATAAATAATAATAATAATAATAATAATAATAATAATAATAATAATAATAATAATAATAATAATAATAATCTTAACTATAGTATAGTCGTTATTGAACGTCTTTGTTTATATCTTTGTAATATAAGATATTTACTCTTCACTCAGTCCCTTCTTCTTTGATGAGACTTAGACATCTCAGTAAAGCCCACCTCATTTCTCATGAAATAGAATCTGTACACATTGAGTATTCCAGTATACATTATTTCTCGATGTGTATCACTTTCGTATTACCAGTTCTTCAAAAAAATTACGTCATTATTTCCGTGGAAGAAATTTCTTTGTGTAGAGCTTTTGTTCAACCAGACTGGAAATTTAAAGAAATCTGGCCCTTATTGTGAAAAATAGTAGAGACGAACATCCCGCCATACGTACCAAGAGATGCCATATTATATTAAATTTTTTTTCTATTTCTTTTAAATATCAAAGGTCTGGCCACTTATAATTACAAATATGTTTACGTCTTAACATCTTATTCGCTAAAAAACAACTCATCTTGGGTACCTTATTCTTTACCAAAGCAAAAACGTTGTAAAGAAACAATACCTATTGATTCAATTGATGCCGTTGAGTTGAATAAATCATAGGAGATATATATATATATATATATATATATATATATATATATATATATATATATATATATATATATATATATATATATATATATATTTATAAAGTAAAGGAATTATCGAACGCCAATGTCAAGTTCATCATTAATCAGGGGAATGTCTAGTATCTTCAAATACTGGATATATGATGAATGGCTATTCACTCCCACACGCTCTTAACTTGTAACATGACTGAATCACGAAAGTATGGAACGTGATAAATCCATAAAAAAGGGTATAAGCCACGAAGGAAACATAAACAACAGAGTTTCTGCAAAATCTTTCGACTCAACGTCCTTTACTTAGCAGACAAACTGACTTAAATGAGAAATTCTAAAAGATGTCTTATCACGAAATCTTTTAGAATCTACCATAATACAACTTACTTCACATTGTAATTTTAATATAAGTCGTGGCCTGTTTCATTTAGACCCTTGTATTTGTAATGGTTAAGAATGACCTTAAAGATATAATTACTGACTTAAATACAAATTAGTTGCCTTAGAGATATTTTCTTTGTATATGTATGTTTAATATGTTTTATGAATAAGTTTTTGTTTACCAAAGATCTGAATGTAGTCAGCTGTCGCCCTGTATAATCCTTTAATTGTCTTGTCCCTGTGTCTGAGCAGTTGGACTTAATCTTTTTGTTCTTAAATTGTACCCAAGTTTATGCTTGTTTGGAAAGGTTACTCTTTCTCCGGGTGTGTTGGATTATAGGTACTAATCTCCTTATAATCCCTATCTGTCACTTATACGACCTTTCCTGTACTCAGAATTTCTCATTGCTGTAATCCCAAAATTATTGCGTTTCATCTCTGGCAGGAAATAGAAATACGCTAATATGAACATAACATTATTTGCATTTTATTCATGACAGGAAAAAAGTATTGACGCTACCATAATCCTAAAATCATTTACAATTCATTCATTCATGACAGGGAAGAAGTACCAACACTACAATAAACAATTAGAAAACGCACATCGTAGCATGATTCTTAAAATGAAGAAGGAAATCCACAATAACAGTATGGGTACAAATATAAGAAAGAGTAAAACCAAACAGCTTTATTTCTAAATGTAATTGTACCCATGCATTATCGTGGATTTGTTTCTCCACTTCTACAAACCTAAAGCTATTTGCATTTCATCTATGACAGGACAGAATATATTAACACTATACTATAAGCCTAAGCTATTTGAATTTCAACTATGACAAGATAAAATATATTATCACTACTATAAGCCTAAGCTATTTGAATTTCATCTATGGCAGAAAAAAAAAATTAACAATAGTATAAGCCCAAGCTAATTAAATTTCATCTATGACGTGGAAAATATATTTCCACTACTACACGCCTAAATCTACATATATGCCTTTCATCTATGACAGGATAAAATACATTAACACTACTACAAGCCTCAAGTTATTTGCATTTCGTCTATGACAGGGAAAACGGTTAGTAGTTCCTGGAATTTCAAAACAGTCGAAATGCTCATCCGCGCCCCTCCTTCACACGGAAGGCTGAAGAGCCATTAGCATCTAATCACTGGGGGCCATTAGCGTCGATGAATGAGAAATCGAGATGGAAAAATCCCACAATTCATTTGGAAGTCTGAAACAGTGGAAAGTTTGTAGTGTCAGGCTTCCCCCAACCCCTCCCCACCCCGTCCTGCCCCCACCAAAACCCCCCATTGCCGGTCTCCTTCCTAATCCCCCCCCACACACCCCCAACCTCCAAACCCATCAGCCACCTAACTCTTTTCAGCGCCCTCTCAAAACTTTAATTAAAGTTTCTTTTTCTTTTTTTTTTTATTCAAAAGGGGGCCATGCCCCTTCGAAGAGAGGAATTATCTGTTAAAAGAAGAAACATGCCGTAGTATTAACTTAAATCCAAATTTAGTTGGCTCAGAATATTTAGTGTTTATTAAATCGAATGTAATTACAATACATTTGTGTGAATATTCAGAGATAAGAATTATCTCTAGGTAAAAAAAATACCATAGATAATGCGTTATACAAAGCTGCAGAATTATACTGTATGTGGATGTATATGGTTAAAGACAACTTTAGTTTGCT
>NC_061100.1:105229130-105234130 GCF_015104395.2 Macrobrachium nipponense | reverse complement strand
CATATTTTTAATTCACCCTGCGAAATTCATCCACGATTTTTCTATGAAGCATTTTCAATCTCTCTCTCTCTCTCTCTCTCTCTCTCTCTCTCTCTCTCTCTCGTAGTAGCCATCTTGCTTGGTGAGACGTACCCGCGTGAAGTCACAATAATCAACAGATATCACAAGTTTAACATACGACTAGAATTTGAGAAATATCTAGAAGTGTTCGTGAACTATCGGTGATAAGATTAGTGTGAAAATAGTAGGATAAAGCGTCTTCTAAGTTAGTTTATCAAGTGTAATACTATAAATCAGAACAAGATGGCAGTAAGTTCCAACTGCGGGAAAGGTGGCGTAATTTGGCGTGTTTAGCAGATTCGCAATACGATGAGGTAGCAGGAAGGGAACTGCATTTCTCATCTATGAAATCAGCAACAGTCCTAACCAAAAAGATACAAAAGCATTAGATATATTAGAAGGATATAATCCTTCAAACTGGAACAAATCTAATGAAAACATCTGAAAATAATTGAAGAAGTTCCAAATAAAATCCAAGTGGTCAAGAGACTCATAAAGAAAATATACATAAACCAACATATTCCGACAAAGAAAATGAATAAGGTGAATCGTTGTGAAATATACTAATTGATGCATTAGGAAAAGAATGCCAAAAGCATGCAAAACTGTGTAAGGTTTGGTATAGCATAGTCAATCCACAAAACCTAATCAGAAAATGTGCTGCATGCAACATTCCGACCCATCCACAGTGTGCTGAGGTAATACAAGATTTGAGAAAGATACAAGAATTTTTTGTTCAACATGTCTATCTGGATAGACAATGTTATTAAATCAAGATTGAATGTACAAATAGTTGAGAATGAAGAAGAAGAGGAAGAGGAAGAAGAAGAAGAAAAGAAGAAGAGGAAAAACGGAAGAAAAGTAAACAAAAATGAAATGACAGAAAAAAATAAGGAAAACAAAGAACAAGATAAAAGTATGGATGCAGAGATACTCATTGATACTACATATGAGGCAATAAAGCAGCATACCTACGAAGAAATAAATTACGATATGACAACAGAAAAGCAAATCCCGAAAGAGGCTCTACCCAGATCTATACATGACGGGAAAGAGGAAAAAATAGACAAGAAGACAAAATCTGCAACCTTTTGAAAAGAGGGAATTGCAGATTTGGAGAAAGATGTTACTACAAACATCCTAAGATATGTCAAAACTATGAAATATATGGTAAATGTGCATACTTAGATGGATATGGGATGATTGCAGAGATCTGCATCCAAAAAATATGAAAAAACCTAAAAGAAGGAAAAGGATGTAAGTTCGACAAAAAATGCAATATATGCACCCTGTAGCCATGAATCATAATCAAATAAATAACCAACCAAGTAATAAAATCCAAAATAAGAAAGAAACAACAAAGAGAGAAATCAAGAATATCAGGTAAAAGAGAAAAGCAAACCACCATGAGATATGCAGAGGTGTCAGCAAAAAAATTTCAAAGCATCAGCTCCGAAATTCTACTCAAGAGATAATAACTGTATTATTATGCAAGAGGATATTGCAGAAACGGAGAAAAAAATTGCAGATTCAGACACAAAATTAATAATTATGATGAAGGAAGATCAAATATTATGGAAAAGTTGGATTTTTAATGTCAGAATTTCTGGAAATGAAAAAAAAGAACAACATACCAGAACAGGAAAGAGACATGGGAAAATCCTTATTACTATCAGTATTAAATGAAGGAGAAAAACACGCAAACCATCATAGTGATGAATGCGCAGGGTTTAGTTACGAGTAACTCAAAAAGAAAAATAGAGTACTTAGAAGAACTAACCCAAAATGAAAAGAAAATAGATATAATGAATATAAAGTGAACCTGGTATTCCAAGAGACTGGGAATGATGATCAAATAAAAGGGTTCCAAACTTATAGATCAGATAGAAAAAATAGGAATCAAGGGGGAACCGCAATATATGGGAAAGACAAAAAACAAGGAAAAATATATGAGAAATATAGTAACTCAGAATGTGAACTAATAGCGGTAGAATTTTGAATCTGAAAAATTGATGAACATAGTAATATATAGACCTCCTAATACTAAGAGTTTGACTAATAATTGAAAAATTGGATGATATATGTAGAAATCACAAGGACTGGACTATTCTCCTATCTGGTGACTTCAACTTTCCTTTCGTAGAATGGAAAGAACGAATAGGAGATTGTGGTTGTACTTATATATATAAAAGAGAGTAATAGTAGTGCAGAAGATAAGAGGCAATTTGAAAAGCTATTAGATATGCTACTAGAATACAACATTCAACAAATAAATCACCTGCCAACAAGAAAGGAAAAATACTTTAGACCTAGTATTTGTGAACGAGATGAATTATGTTAAAGAAATAATAGTTTATAATGCGAGTATTTCAGACCATAATGTCATAGAATTAACAGTTCATTCCAAAGCAAGTGAAAATAGAGATAAGCAAGAAATGAAAAAGTGGAAGGATATGGAAAATACAACTTCTACAGTAAAAATATAAATGGTCAGAATTAATGAAGAATTAAAACAAAGATTGGGATAACATTTTCGTAAGTGATGACATAAGGGTAAATACGGAGATATTATATATATGGAGATAATAGTGGAAAAATATATACGAAGAAGAAAAGTAAACATCATTCATGCATACCAAGAGACAGAAGGATCTTGTTCCAGAAAATCAGAAAGTGGAAAAAAGGTCTTGCAAAAGAAAAAATGCATGGAAAGTTTATAGAACTAAAAAGTAAGATAGAAAATGCAGAACAAAAGATTATACAATCAAAAGAAAATGAAAAACGGGACTTGGAAGAAAAAACCCTATTAAATATCAAGCAAAACCCCAAACTATTATACTCATATGCGAAGAAGATGAATAAAGAAAGAATAGAAATAGGCCTCTGAGAATTGAAGGGAGATTAACGAATGAAAAAAAGGAAATTTGCAACATACTGGCCAGAACGATATAAGAGAGAATTCACCCCTAGAATAGATAATGAAGATAATGATATAGAAGTAAGGGATGAAAATAGTGATATTTAGCTGACATAGATATTAATGAAGCTGATATGTGCAGGCTATTAATGAAATTAAAATGGAGCTGCTGCAGGGCCTGATGGAATTCATCCTATGGTTCCGCTATTTTGTTAAAGAAAGTAGTTCATTCTATCGCAAAGCCACTTGCAATATTATTAAGCAAAGTGTAGATACAGGCAAGATATATGATGAGCACAAATTAGCATATATTACCCCTACTTTCAAAAGTGGATCAAGACTAGCAAGTAATTATAGGCCTGTGAGTCTAACATCACATATTATGAAAGTGTATGAAAGGGTAATGAAGAAAAATATTATGACATTTAATAAAAATAATTTGTTTAATAAAGGACAACATGGTTCGTACCCGGAAAAAGTACACAAACCCAACTGTTAGTCCACCGTGAAAACATATTCAAAAATATGAAAAGCGGAAATGAAACAGCTGTGGTTTATTTAGACTTTGCAAAAGCTTTTGATAAAGTAGACCATAATATATTAGCGAAGAAAATTAGAAAACACAATATCGTGGATAAAGTAGGAAGATGGTTAAAAGAATTTTTGTTTTTTACACAACAGAAAACAGATAGTTATTGCAAACGACGAGAATCGGATGAAGCCAAGGTAATATCCGGTGTGCCGCAAGGTACGGTGTTAGCTGCAATACGTTTGTTATTATGATTGAAGACATAGACAATAATGTTAAGGATTCGGTAGTGAGTAGTTTCGCAGATGACACAAGAATAAGTAGAGAAATTACTTGTGATGAAGATAGGAACGCTCTACAAAGAGACCTTAACAAAGTATATGATTGGGCAGAGGTAAATAGGATGGTATTTAACTCTGATAAATTTGAATCAATAAATTATGGAGAGAGAAGAAAGCTATATGCATATAAGGGACCTAATATGAGACCATCACAAATAAGGAAGCAGTTAAAGACCTTGGTGTGATGATGAATAGGAAACATGTTATGCAATGATCAAATAGCAACTCTGTTGGCAAAATGTAAAGCAAAAATGGGAATGTTGTTACGGCACTTCAAAACAAGAAAAGCTGAACACATGATTATGCTTTATAAAACATATGTTCGTAGTCCACTTGAATATTGCAATATGATATGGTACCCACACTATCAAAAGGATATTGCACAAATAGAGAGTGTACAAAGGTCCTTTACAGCTAGAATAGAAGAAGTTAAGGACCTAGACTACTGGGAAAGACTACAATTCTTAAAATTATATAGTCTAGAAAGGAGAAGAGAACGCTACATGATAATTTCAGGCATGGAAACAGATAGAAGGAATAGCAGAAAATACATGGAACTAAAAATATCAGAAAGAGCAAGCAGAGGTAGATTAATAGTGCCCAAAACTATACCAGGAAAAAAATAAGGAAAGCACACAGGACATTAATCCACTACGCACCAGCATCGATAATGCAGCGTCTATTCAATGCGTTGCCATCTCATCTGAGGAATATATCAGGAGTGAGCGTAGATGTGTTTAAGAATAAGCTCGACAAATATCTAAACTGCATCCAGACCATCCAAGATTGGAAGATGCAAAATATACCGGAAGATGTACTAGCAACTCTCTGGTAGACATTAGAGGTGCCTCACACTGAGGGACCTGGGGCAACCCGAACAAGATGTAAGGTCTGTAAGGTAAGGTCTCTCTCTCTCTCTCTCTCTCTCTCTCTCTCTTTGAAATTAATGGGGCAAGCATAGATAGAGTCCTTGTTATATGTGAAATTTTTCTCGGTATCATGCAAGATATTCGACAGACTTTTTTGTATTATAGTGACGGAAACAAAAATCAGAAAATGAAAATGAGAAAATTCAGACATATTTCCACCCTTGATCTGAAAGCCTAATTGACAATACAGCTCTCCTATACAAAGGCAAGCATAGCTGGAGTCC
>NC_061100.1:105186788-105228630 GCF_015104395.2 Macrobrachium nipponense | reverse complement strand
TTCTATTCTAGCTGTAAAGGACCTTTGTACACTCTCTATTTGTGCAATATCCTTTTGATAGTGTGGGTACCATATCATATTGCAATATTCAAGTGGACTACGAACATATGTTTTATAAAGCATAATCATGTGTTCAGCTTTTCTTGTTTTGAAGTGCCGTAACAACATTCCCATTTTTGCTTTACATTTTGCCAACAGAGTTGCTATTTGATCATTGCATAACTGTTCCTATTCATCATCACACCAAGGTCTTTAACTGCTTCCTTATTTGTGATTGTCTCATTAGGTAGGTCCCTTATATGCATATAGCTTTCTTTCTCTGTCTCCATAATTTATTGATTCAAATTTATCAAAGTTAAATACCATCCTATTTACCTCTGCCCAATATATATACTTTGTTAAGGTCTCTTTGTAGAGCGTTCCTATCTTCATCACAAGTAATTTCTATACTTATTCTTGTGTCATCTGCGAAACTACTCACTACCGAATACTTAACATTATTGTCTATGTCTTCAATCATAATAACAAACAGTATTGCAGCTAACACCGTACCTTGCGGCACACCGGATATTACTTGGCTTCATCCGATTTCTCGTCGTTTGCAATAACTATCTGTTTTCTGTTGTGTAAAAAATTCTTTAACCATCTTCCTACTTTATCCACGATATTGTGTTTTTCTAATTTTCTTTCGCTAATATATTATGGTCTACTTTATCAAAAGCTTTTGCAAAGTCTAAATAAACCACATCTGTTTCATTTCCGCTTTTCATATTTTTGAATATGTTCTCACGGTGGACTAACAGTTGGGTTTGTGTACTTTTTCCGGGTACGAAACCATGTTGTCCTTTATTTAAACAAATTATTTTTTATTAAATGTTTTCATAATATTTTTCTTCATTACCCTTTCATACACTTTCATAATATGTGATGTTAGACTCACAGGCCTATAATTACTTGCCTCTAGTCTTGATCCACTTTTGAAAGTAGGGGTAATATATGCTAATTTGTGCTCATCATAAATCTTGCCTGTATCTACACTTTGTCTTAATAAATATTGCAAGTGGCTTTGCGATAGAATGAACTACTTTCTTTAACATAATAGCAGGAATTCCATCAGGCCCTGCAGTAGCTCCATTTTAATTTCATAATAGCCTGCACAATATCAGCTTCATTAATATCTATGTCAGCTAAATATTCACTATTTTCATCCCTTACTTCATATCATTATCTTCATTATCTATTCTAGGGGTGAATTCTCTCTTATATCGTTCTGCCAGTATGTTGCAAATTCCTTTTTTCATTCGTTAATCTCCCTTCAATTCTTAGAGGGCTATTTCTATTCTTCTTTTATTCATCTTCTTCGCATATGAGTATAATAGTTGGGATTTTGCTTGATATTTAATATGGTTTTTTCTTCCAAGTCCCGTTTTTCATTTTCTTTGATTGTATAATCTTTTGTTCTGCATTTTCTATCTTACTTTTAGTTCTATAACTTTCCATGCATTTTTTTTTTTTTTTTTGCTAGACCTTTTTTCCACTTTCTGATTTTCTGGAACAAGATCCTTCTGTCTCTTGGTATGCATGAATGATGTTTACTTTTCTTCTTCGGTATATATTATCCACTATTTTCTCTAATATTTTATATAATATCTCCGTATTTACCTTTATGTCATCACTTACGAAAATGTCATCCCAATCTTTGTTTAATTCTTCATTTATTTCTGACTATTTTATATTTTTACTGTAGAAGTTGTATTTTCCATATCCTTCCCACTTTTTCATTTCTTGCTTATCTCTGTTTTCACTTGCTTTGAATGGACTGTTAATTCTATGACATTATGGTCTGAAATACTTGCATTATAAACTATTATTTCTTTAACATAATTCATCTCGTTCACAAATACTAGGTCTAAAGTATTTTCCTTTCTTGTTGGCAGGTGATTATTTGTTGAATGTTGTATTCTAGTAGCATATCTAATAGCTTTTCGAATTGCCTCTTATCTTCTGCACTATTATTACTCTCTTTTTTATGTATAAGTATCACAATCTTCCTATTCGTTCTTTCCAGTCTACGAAAGGAAAGTTGAAGTCTCCAGATAGGAGAATAGTCCAGTCCTTGTGATTTCTACATATATCATCCAATTTTTCTATTATTAAGTCAAAACTCTTTAGTATTAGGAGGTCTATATATTACTATGTTCATTAATTTTTCAGATTCAAATTCTACCGCTATTAGTTCACATTCTGAGTTACTATATTTCTCATATATTTTTTCCTTGTTTTTTGTCTTTCCCATATATTGCGGTTCCCCCTTGATCCTATTTTTTCTATCTGATTCTATAAGTTTGAAAACCCTTTTATTTGATCATCATTCCCAGTCTCTTGGGAATACCAGGTTCACTTATATTCATTATATCTATTTTCTTTTCAATTTGGGTTAGTTCTTCTAAGTACTCTATTTTTCTTTTTGAGTTACTCGTAACTAAAACCCTGCGCATTCATCACTATGATGGTTTGCGTGTTTCTCCTTTCATTTAATATTGGAATAATAAGGATTTTTCCCATGTCTCTTTGTTTTCCTGTTTCGGTATGTTGTTCTTTTTTCATTTCCAGAATTCTGACATTAAAAAATCCAACTTTTCCATAATATTTGTTCTTCCTTCATCATAATTATTCATTTTTGTGCCTGAATCTGCAATTTTCTCCATATCTGCAATATCCCCTTGCATAATAAAAACATTTATTATCTGCTAGTAGAATCTTGGAGCTGATGCATTGAAATTTTTGCTGGCACCTCTGCATATCTCGTTGATGGCTTGCTTTTTTCTTTTACCTGATATTCTTCATTCCTCTCTTTATTTGTTTCTTTCTTCTTATTTTGGATTTTATTGCTTGATTGGTTATTTATTTGATTATTTTTCATGGCTACAGGGTGCATATATTTACATTTTTTGTCGAACTTACATCCTTTTCCTTCTTTAGGTTTTTGCATATTTTTGGATGTAGATCTCTGCAATCATCCTCATATCCATCTAAAGTATGCAACATTTACCATATATGCATAGTTGTGACATACCTTAGGATGTTTGTAGTAACATTTTCTTTTTCCCTCCATATCTGCAATTCCCTCTTTTCAAAAGGTTGCAGACTTTGTCTTTTTTGTATATTTTTTCCTCTTTCCCGTCATTGTGTAGATCTGGGTAGAGCCTCTCGGCATTTTCTTTTGTGCTGTCATATCGTAATTTATTTCTTCGTAGGTATGCTGCTTTATAGCCTCATATGTAGTATCAATGAGTATCTCTGCATCCATACTTTTATCTTGTTCTTTGTTTTCCTTATCTTTTTCTGTCATTTCCGTTTTGTTTACTTCTCTTACGTTTTCCTCTTCTTCTTCTTCTCTTCTTCTTCTTCTTCCTCTTCTTCTTCTTCATCCTCAACTATTTGTACATTCAATCTTGATTTAATAACTTTGTCTATCCATGGTAGACATGTTGAGCAAAAATTCTTGTGTCTTTTCTCATATCTTGCATTACCTCAGCACACTGTGGATGGGTCGGAATGTTGCATGCAGACATTTTCTGATTAGTTTTGTGGAATTAACTATGCTATACCACACCTTACACAGTTTACATGCTTTTGGCATTCTTTTTCCTAATGCATCAATTAGGATATTCACAAGGTTCACTTTATTCATTTTCTTTGTCGGAATATGTGGTTTATGTATATTTTCTTTATGAGTCTCTTGACCACTTGGATTTTATTTGGAACTTCTTCAATTATCGGAGATATTATATAAAAATATTAGAGAAAATAGTGGATAAAATAAATATACCGAAGAAGAAAAAAGTAAAAACATCAGTCATGCATACCAAGAGACAGAAGGATCTTGTTCCAGAAAATCAGAAAGTGGAAAAAAGGTCTAGCAAAAAAAAAAAAAAAAAAAAAAAAATGCATGGAAAGTTATAGAACTAAAAAGTAAGATAGAAAATGCAGAACAAAAGATATACAATCAAAAGAAAATGAAAAACGGGACTTGGAAGAAAAAACCCTATTAAATATCAAGCAAAATCCCAAACTATTATACTCATATGCGAAGAAGATGAATAAAAGAAGAATAGAAATAGGCCCTCTAAGAATTGAAGGAGATTAACGAATGAAAAAAAAGGAAATTTGCAACACGGCAGAACGATATAAGAGAGAATTCACCCCTAGAGAGAGAGAGAGAAAGAGAGACAGAGAGAGAGAGAGAGAAAGAAAGAGAAAGAGGGGACAGAGAGAGAGAGAGTTTTGTATTCATAATATGGATTGATCAGAAATCAAATCACAGGGAGAGAGATAGAGAGAGAGAGACGAGAGAGAGAGAGAGAGAGAGATTTTGTATTCATAGTATGGATGATCAGAAATCAAATCACAGGAGAGAGAGAGAGAGAGAGAGAGAGAGAGAGAGAGAGAGAGAGAGAGAGAGAGAGAGAGATTTTGCATTCATAGTATGGATGATCAGAAATCAAATCACTGGAGAGAGAGAGAGAGAGAGAGAGAGAGAGAGAGAGAGAGAGAGAGAGAGAGAGAGAGAGAGAGAAGAGATTTTGCATTAACAGTATAGACCATCAGGAATCAAACCACAGGAGAGAGAGAGAGAGAGAGAGAGAGAGAGAGAGAGAGAGAGAGAGAGAGAGAGAGAGATTTTGCATTGATAGTATGGACAATCAGGAATCAAACCACATGAGAGAGAGAGAGAGAGAGAGAGAGAGAGAGAGAGAGAGAGAGAGAGAGAGAGAGAGAGAGAGAGCTACTTTATTAATATGTGGTTTGACTTTGATTTTCCATACTATTAATGCAATTTCTCTCTCTCTCTCTCTCTCTCTCTCTCTCTCTCTCTCTCTCCCAACTATAGTCATTACCTACAGCTCTTTGCAGCGTCCCTTCATCCCCTAAATGCAACCCCTTTCCTTCCTTTTACTGTACCTTCGTTCGTATTCCCTATTCTCTACCTTACTTTCCACCCTCTCCTAACAATTATTTCATTGTGCAAGTGCCTCGAGGTTTTCCTCCTGTCACCACCGTTTCAAACTTTTTACTATTGATTTATAATCTATATATACATACATACATATATATATATATATATATATATATATATATATATATATATATATATATATATATATATATATACAGGGTCCATAAAGTCCCAGTACCATTCCTAGCAATTAATAAAAAATATATATATACATATATATATACTATATATATATATATATATATATATATATATATATATATATATATATGTATATATATATATATATATATATATATATATATATATATATATTGAAAACACAAGAAAGAATACATCCTTCAAAATAGAAATTCTCTAGAGTCATATTACAACTGGGGATTGATTCTTCTCGCTTCCCTCCCGTCTCTCCCAGAGAAACGTGAAAAAGTTCAGCGAAGACCCAAGGAAAGAATTTACATACAAAGTCAGTTGGTGGGGGGGGGGGGGGATGTGGGGGGGGGGGGGGGGGGGGGAGCCCCTCTTCCACTGGAATGCTCAGAGAATAAAAGAAAACGAAACTGGGAGTTGCTGGGGGTTTTTCCCATGCATACATTTACATAAGAGAAACGCTTTTTTTTCTATAAGAAGAAGACTGACCCAGTAGACTTACACGGTAAAAACATGAATGCACTGTAAAAGAAGAGGAGCTTTTGTTAGATAGTTACCTGAGACTAATATCGCTCGGGGGTCGTTGTCTTTGCGATATCTACGTTCTTTTGTTTATGGTTTTATGGTCATAGCCAATGGGACTTTTATTAAACACGCCGAATAGGTTCAAACCCTTTGGAGGGTCTATCTAAGAAAGATCCGGAGATTTAGGAATAATGGTGACCATGCATATAAATTCTCTTAATCTATAATAAATAAATAAATGAATAACTAATTAAACCAAAACATTAGTTTTGGGGGGAATTAGTAGACTTACGAGGGAAAAACCACGAATGCATTAAAGGAAAACATTTAAGAATAATATGCATATTAATTCTCTTAATCTATAATAAATAAATAAATAAATAAATAAATAAATAAATAAATAAATAAATAAATAAATAAATAAATAAATAAATAAATGAATAAAAAAATAAATAAATACCTAACTATAATAAAACCATAACAATAGTTTTGTGGGCAATTAATACGTAGACTTAGAAGGGAAAAACATGAATACAGTAAAGAAAAAGATTTCGAAGTAATATACATTTAAATTCTCTTAGTCTAAAAAAAGACAAATAAACAAACAAATAAATAAATAAATAAATAATTAAGATAAAACCAAAACATTAGTTTTGTGGGGAAATAATACATAGACTTACAAGGGAAAATCATGAATACAGTAAAGGAACAGATTTACGAATAGTATTATATAAATTCTCTTAATCTACAAAAAATAAATAAAGAAATAAAATAAAACCAAAACATTAGTTTTGTGGGGAATTAATAAACTTACAAGAGAAAAACAAGAATACAGCAAAGGAAAATATATATGAGTAATATACATATAAATTCTCTTCTTCTTCTTCTTCTTCTTCTCAGCTTGTTCCCATTTTTATATGGGGTCGCCGTTTCGGATGAGCCGCTTCCATCTATTTCTATCTTGAGCTTCTGCCTCATCAATTCCCTTCTCATGTAAGTCTCCTCTCACACAGTCCTTCCATCTCTTTCTTGGTCTCCCTCTTTTTCTTCTTCCTTGCACCTCCACCCCCATAGTATGTCTCCCAGCGTGGTCCTCATCTCTCCTCAACAGGTGTCCATACCATCTCAGCCTCCCCTCCTGCACTTTCTTTGATACTTCCACCACCTTAGTTGACCCCCTTATGTAGTCATTTCTGATCCTATCCACTCTTGTTACCCCAGACATCCACCTAAGCATTCTCATTTCTGCCACATCCATCTTCTTCTGCTCTGCTTTTCTCATGCTTGCTGTTTCCGTACCATACAGCATTGCTGTTCTTACCACCGTCCTTGTGAAATTTTCTTTTAACCATAACCAAGCGGCACTCTTTTGTCACAAAGAACTCCCGAGGCCGCTCTCCAGTTGTTCCAGCCTGCCTGTACCCGATGTTTTACTTCTTCTTCCATACTTCCTCCAGCGTTAACAAAAGATCCCAAATACTTAAACTTATCAACTCTCCTTATTTGCTCTCCACCAAGCTGAATACTTTCTCTATCATCCCCCTCAGTGGTGGTACACATATATTCTGTCTTGGATCTACTCATTCTCATTCCTCTGTCCTCCAGTACTTGTCTCCATCTTTCCAATTTCACTTCCAGATCTTCCCTGCTCTCTGCACACAGAACAATATCATCTGCATACATATGTTCCATGGTACTGTCTCCCTTACTTCCTCTATTATAACATCCATCACTATGTTAAAGATAAATGGGCTCAGAGCCGACCCCTGGTGTAATCCTACTCTCACCTCAAAACCTTCTGTCTCCCCGACACTGCTCCTCACTCTGGTAAATACATTCCGGTACATCTCTTGTATCAATCGCACATACTTCTCTGGCACCATCTTCTCCCTCAGGCTCCTCCATACCTCTTGTCTCGGGACTCTGTCATAAGCCTTTTCAAGGTCAATGAATACCATATGTAGGTCCCTTTGTCTTTCCCCGAATTTCTCCATTATTTGCCTCAGACAAAATATACTATCTGTTGTTCCCCTTCCCTTCATAAATCCCATCTGCTCTTTACCTATTTGTACTTCTTCTCTCAGTCTAGCATCTATCATCCTTTCCAGTATCTTCAAAGTGTGGGACATCAATTTAATGCCCCTATAATTACCACACTCTTGGACATCGCATACATATAAATTCTCTTAATCTACAATAAATAAATAAATAAGAAATAGATAAATAAAATAAAACCAAACCTTAGTTTTGTTGGGAATTAATAGACTTACAAAGGAAAACATGCATACAATAAAGAAAAATATTTAGGAATTATTTACATATAAATTCTCTTAATCTACAGACAATAAATAAATGAATATATAAATAAGATAAAACCAAAGCATTAGTTTTGTGAGGAATTTTATATATATATATATATATATATATATATATATATATATATATATATATATATATATATATCTATATCATATATATCTATATATATATATATCTATATATATATATATATATATATATATAGATATATATATATATATATATATATATATATATATATATATATATATATATATATATATATATGACGTAGATGGAAATGGTATCTATGCATATAAATTCCTTTGATCTACTAAAACACCCACCAACCAAAATTTCAGTTTTTGTGGAAATTAAGTCTCGAAGTCGTATGGTTCTCTACTGTGTGTATTTTCTGCCTATGTGTATAATTTTTCGATAAATAAGCCGTTGTTTTTATTGGAGATGATGAAATGGGATTTACTTCACCAAAGAAAGTTTATAAATGACTGTCTATTAGCAGTGAAAATAAATCAGTCGTACTACATCCAAATGATTTATATTAAAGTAAATTATTATTTTTTTTATAATTCGAATGGGGGGTATTTATAGTGTGGGGTACCCGGTTGCATCCTGCCTCATTATTATTATTATTATTATTGCTGGAAATAAACCCTCTTTTAAACATGTTTTATTAAAAGTGATTGCTGCCTCAGCTGCATTAATTTTATACAGGTTCTTCTCTATTTTTCTAATTATTGCTTTCATGTTGCTTAAACTGTGAGCAATGCACCGAAGGTTGACATATCTCAATTAGGTCAAACGATTGGATTTTATTGGTAAAAAAATTTCAGTTGGGGTAGTCAAATTTTCGGATATATCCTGTAGAGTTTATTGCAGATAGAATTGATGTTAAATTCTATTTCTTTTCTATTCTTTTGATTATTTCCGGACGTTTCGTCTGAATAAACCTCTGACATCTTCTTGGGAGGAGGTGAATGAAGGACTGAAGTGAGAAGGTGAGTCCAGCTGCTTATGTTGCGGTGGCGCAGCGGGGGTCGTTGTGCCGCTGCCTTTTCATTGGCTCGTGGGTGGGGAGCTTCTTTTTCACTGGCTGCCTGGCTGCGGGCTCAAGCCAGCTCCCGATCGCATGCTCAGCAGGCGCGTCGATCTTCTCAGCTGCATATCATCACGCCAGGCTTCATTTTGATTGGGTAAAGGCCGCGTGACGTCACTGCTGGTATTATTCATCGTATTAATGTCGTCTTCGGTGGTATTTTCTTCTTGAATTGGGGCGTTTTCTTGCATGCGAAGAAACACTCCAGTAACGGCAAACATCACCATATCGCCGCCCGAAAACGCCCCAATTAAAGAAGAAAATACCACCGAAGACGACATTAATACGATGAATAATACCAGCAGTGACGTCACGCGGCCTTTACCCAATCAAAATGAAGCCCGGCGTGATGATATGCAGCTGAGAAGATTGGCGCACCTGCTGAGCATGCGATCGGGAGCTGGCTTGAGCCAGCAGCCAGGCAGCCAATGAAAAAGAAGCTCCCCACCCACGAGCCAATGAAAAGGCAGCGGCACGACGCCCCCCGCTGCGCCACCGCAATATAAGCAGGTGGACTTTACCTTCTCACTCGCAAACGTTTTACGTTACGTCATCCTTGCGCAATACTATTGGCCATTACATAATCTGAGCAGCTCGCTTTGTTGACTCAAGACGATGGCAGAGAAGCGGCCGTCCTCTCCTGGCTCCCAGCAAGGGGAACCGCCCCTCCTCGACGATCAGGGCTTCCAGAAAGTCCAGAAGAAAGAAACGGAAAAAAAGCCCTAAATAATGTCATCGACCTTCCTAACCTTTGACGCCTCCAGCACCTACCATGACGACTCAGGCACTCCCTAAATTCAAAGCACTTCCCAATGAACACCAGACATTGGAATGCGTATGCGGCCGTCCTAGCACTTGAGAAAAAATACACCCTAAAGCACAACTCCAAGCCCGACCGAATCTGAAAGGGGAATTCATTATTACCCCGAAGGACCAACAGTCGGCAGACCTCCTGAAGAACGATCCTCTATGCCTCCTTTTGGACCCTGCTGAGAAGTCATCGAAAGCAATGATCTGCAAAGTCCCTAAATATGTCACTATTGAACGGATTCTCGAAGTACCAGGCATATTGACTGCTTCACGTTGCAAAGTGAAAAACAGAGATGGTACTGAGAAGAAACTCAAAAAGTCGAAGCTACGTTTAGAGGCAAAATTCCAGACTTGATCAGCCTTGGGTATCCTCGGAAACTACAAGACCGAAGCCTTTATCCCCGACCTCTCAGGTGTTCAAGTGCCAGAGGTTTGGGCATCACAGGAGGGAGTGCACGGCCCAGCATGTCTGTGGAATCTGCAGCCAGAAGCATGAGACCGACGTTTGCCTCAACAAATTCAAAGCAAAAGGCCACACCGTTGCCCGATGCCCAAATTGCCATCAGTCTCATCATGCATGGTTCAAGGGGTGCCCTGTCAGACTGGAAAAAATCTGGAGGATGAAGGGCATTTCCCCACCGCCAGCAAGACCTCAAGAACGACAACCATCGCCCTCAAGACGACCACCTCTGAACCTCGTATTGATCCACGAACTAATCGACCACCTCCACCACAAGCTCTTCAACCTTCCCCTGCAGAACACCCCAAACCTCGTCACTACATCCCAAACCCCTCATCCTTTCCTTCCCTACAACCCCTTCCAACCCCCCGACCCTAAGGTTATTCCCTCAACCCCTCTCAGTCCAATTCCCCCAACCCTCAGGATATATACCCCCCAGCCTTTCGCATCGCCGACGACGTCGACTCTGCTCGTGTTGAAGCAGGAACTCAGACAGAAGAAGAAGCTACGATCGAAGAAATGGAAATCCAGACACCTGCTGTAGCTCCCATTTTGCACAAGGAAATGGGAACACAAACGGAGGAGTTCCCAGTTAAAAAAGACATGGATGTCCAGACCGGCAAAGCAAAACTCAAATCCGTCGCCTCTGGAAGTGAATTCCGCTTCGTAGGGGAACAAGGGATAAACAAGCTCCTGATGACCTATGACGAATTCAATGCCTTCATTCATAGAGCTCTATCCGACAAGCATTACACTTTCAAACGATCCGACTGTTTACAGAGATCTTCCAGGAAGCCCTCAACTTCGAGATCTCTCTCCCTGATGATTTCCTCCAATCTGAATTTCGATTCAGAACTCCACAAAGGCAATTACCCATTCTGCAATAGAACGATCATCAACTGGTCTCTGAGCTCGTCCACGTTCTGTTGGACCTAGAGATCAGTTCCAGATGACCTCCTTCGAGAAAAGTGCTGTTTATAGCATTAACTGCTTTTTCTTTTACTAAACAACCCTCCTTTCCCCTCCGTTTTTCGGCCGCCTCACGTCTAACGACCGAATATTTCAACTGTCACTCTAACTACCGCTTAAGCTGTTGTTTACTTTTGTTTTGCTTTCTCTAAAACTCTAATATTTCGTTTTTCTCTCGCCGAATCTATTACTAACGATCGGCGCTGTTTATTCTATTGTCGTTAAGTGAAATATGTACTTAAACTCCATAGATTAATGTGCCTTTTTTTTCCGTTTTTCTACGACTATAAATTTATCGTTTCATTACTGGCTATCTCTGACTCGCCAGGACTCGCTACTATCGATCTTTATCTCCTACTAATGGGTACCTAGGGTTTAAAGGGGAAATTTGTAACCTTGCCTGTTCACCTCTCCTTTCCTTTTTCAAATCATACCATTTCACGTGCATAACCCATAGAATCATAAATAAAGGCTCACCTCATATCCTTAAAAATCACCTTTCCACATCCAAAAAATTCAAATGACCTACGGGCTGCTCTATGAGCAAGAACACGTGCTCGCAAAAAGCCAGCTTAATCTTCAACAACAACAACCTTCTCACTTCAGTTCTTTACCCACCTCTGCCCAAGAGGACGTCTGAGGTTTATTCAGATGAAATGTCGGGAATAATCGAAAGAATAGAAAAGAAATAAAATTTAACATCAATTCTATCTGTAATAAACTCTACAGGATATACCCGAAAATTTGACTACCCCAACTGAAATTTTTTTACCAATAAAATCCAATCGTTTGACCTAATTGAGATATGTCAACCTTCGGTGCGTTGCTCACCAGTTTAAGCAACAATGAGAAAGCAATAATTAGAAAAATAGAGAAGAACCTGTATAAAATTAATGCAGCTGAGGCAGCAATCAATTTTAATAAAACATAATATTATTATTATTATTATTGTTTTGTTAAAATGACTGCTGCTTCAGCACTATTAATCTTGTAAAGAGTCTTCTCTATCTTTCTGATGACGGCTTTCTCGTTGTTGCTTAGACTGGCGAGCAACGCACCAAAGGGCATGGTAAAATTCGGTTGAGTCATTTGATTTATTATTACTTATACATTCTCTCTCTCTCTCTCTCTCTCTCTCTCTCTCTCTAACGCGACGTTTCCTCCTGATCGACAGGCCATTATCAAGCGATAACTGCTGAGGGACTGAATTCCAGTGGTTGTTGTTTAAGATTAAGCTGGCCTTGTGCCAGCACGGGCTCTTGCTCACAGAGCAGCCCGTATATTCCAGTGGTTGTTGTTTGTTGTTTAAGATTATTGTTGTTGTTGTTAAAGATTAAGCTGGCTTTATGCCAGCACGAGCTCTTGCTCATAGAGCTGGCATCTCCTTTTATCGTGGTATTGCGAGCTCTTGAGTACGGTCAGAGCACCTCTCCGGCAGGTCGGGTTTTCATTGGTTCCTGGGAAGGTGACTCATACGGCGGGCGTTACGAGGTCTTTAAGACCTTCTCAGGGGGGGGGTGGGGGTTTATCACCGGGAGCCTCTTGATTGGCTTTTCTACCTGAGTGACGTCACCCTGGTATTTATTCTCATGTCGTGTTCGTTTCATGCGCGGTGGTACTTTCGTTGGGGGGGGAGGGGTGTGGTCTTCCTCACACACGTCGGTATCAGGAACGCTTCTTGGGTGGTATTAAGGGGAGGCTTTTTCCTCGAGGATGAGCAGCTTTCTAGGGGGGGGAGGGGGACCCCGCAGACGTCCGTGGGTCAGGTGCTCTCCGATGATCTTAATATTCCTGACGATGTCGTCTCACGTGATGTTTCTGTGGTGTACTACAAGGGCGTGCTGCCTAATGGCGCCCTCCTGGGCGGGGCAGGAAATCCTTTTTGACAGGCACATCGTCGTCATGCTGATGTAAATCCCAGGGCATCCTTGGGCGGGGCATACGTATCGGTAGACGACACTGGACTGCTTCAGGGGGTCTCCTACCGGCGGGGAGGGGTTGTTCTTCATCAGGAGGTCCTTCGTACGCCGATTCTTGTAGTAAAATAATGAGGGACATCTCTTCCTTCCTCCATGGGGCGGACGTGTTCCTCTATTATTTTCTTCATGGCTGCTTCGTCCTCCTTGTATTGGTGGTGCATGAAGGCTTTATAGAAAAGTTTGATATCCTCGGGGGCGGAATGTTCCTTCTCTCTCGGTCGAGTTCGAGGTGTGTGTCCTGCCACGTCGCTTGGTAATGTCCTGTCGATCAGGAGGAAACGTCGCGTTAGAGAGGGAGAGAGAGAGAAAAAAAATTGTATAAGTACTAATAAATCAAATGACTCAAACCGAATTTTACCATGCCCTTTGGTGCGTTGCTCGCCAGTCTAAGCAACAACGAGAAAGCCGTCATCAGAAAGATAGAGAAGACTCTTTACAAGATTAATAGTGCTGATGCAGCAGTAATTTTTAACAAAACATGTCTACAAGAGGGTTTTCTTCCGAAATATTATTATTATTATTATTATTATTATTATTATTATTATTATTATTATTATTATTATTATTATTATTTTTACTCTATCACAGTCCTCCAATTCGACTGGGTGGTATATAGTTGGGTTCCGGGTTGCATCGTGCCTCCTTAGGAATCCATCACTCTCCTTACTATGTGTGTCCGTTTCTAGGATCACACTCTTCTGCATGAGTCCTGGAGCTACTTCAGCCTCTAGTTTTTCTAGATTCCTTTTCAGGGATCTTGGGATCGTGCCTAGTGCTCCTATGATTACGGGTACGATTTCCACTGGCATATCCCATATCCTCCTTATTTCTATTTTCAGATCTTGATACTTATCCATTTTTTCCCTGTCTTTCTCTTCAACTCTGGTGTCCCATGGTATTGCGACATCAATGAGTGATACTTTCTTCTTGACTTTGTCAATCAACGTCACGTCTGGTCTGCACGTATCACCCTATCCGTTCCTGATACCATAGTCCCAGAGGATCTTTGCCTGATCGTTTTCTATCACTTCCTCAGGTTGGTGCTCGTACCAATTATTACTGCAAGGTAGCTGATGTTTCTTGCACAGGCTCCAGTGGAGGGCTTTGCCACTGAATCATGCCTCTTTTTTGTACTGGTTCTGTGCAAGTGCCGGGCATTCGCTTGCTATGTGGTTTATGGTTTCATTTTTCGTATTGCACTTCCTACATATGGGAGAGATGTTATTTCCGTCTATCGTTCTTTGAACATATCTGGTTCTTAGGGCCTGATCTTGTGCCGCTGTATCATTCCTTCAGTTTCCTTCTTTAGCTCTCCCTCTGTAGCCATTGCCATGTGTCATCGCTGGCTAGTTCTTTAGTCTGTCTCATGATTGTCCGTGCCATTGGTTATTGTGCCAGTCCTCTGTTCTGTCTGTCATTCTCCTGTCTCTGTATATTTTCTGGGTCTTCGTCTACTTTTATTAGTCCTTCTTCCCATGCACTCTTTAGCCACTCGTCTTTCACTGGTTTTCAGATATTGCCCCATGTCTATTTTCGATGTTGACGCAGTCCTCTATACTTAGTAGTTCTCTCCCTCCTTTCTTTCGTGTTATGTATAGTCTGTCCGTATTTGCTCTTGGGTGTAGTGCTTTGTGTATTGTCATATGTTTCCTTGGTTTTCTGATCTATGCTGCGGAGTTCTGCCTTCGTCCATTCCACTATTCCTGCGCTGTATTTGATTACTGGCACTGCCCATGTGTTTATGGCTTTTATTATTATTATTATTATTATTATTATTATTATTATTATTATTATTATTATTATTATTATTATTATTATTATTATTATTATTATTATTATTATTATTATTATTATTATTATTATTATTATTATTATTATTATTATTATTATTATTATTATTTTATTAGGTTATTATTATTTTGGAAGGAGCCCTTTTTCAAACAAGTATTATTGAAAGATATTGCTGCATCAGCTGCATGTAACTTGTAGTCTTCTCTATTTGTCTAATAACTGCTTTTTCTCTGCTATGAGAATAACAACAGAGAAAAAAAGCAGTTATTTACAAGTTAAATGCAGCTGATGCAGCAAAATCTTTCAATAATACTTATTATTATTATTATTATTATTATTATTATTATTATTATTATTATTATTATTATTATTATTATTATTAAAATAGTTTTACCCGACCACTTACCTGAATTATCAGCTTTCAAATGGCCTGCCCAAAGCATTTGTTTTTGCTTATATATATTCTTTATTTGCATGAATAATGAAATCCATCAACACACCATCTTCCATAATTATACAAAAAAGACTAACATGAAACCTGATTTTCATATCTGATTTCAGCGTTGAATTAAGCACGAGGCTTCAGTGGCAAAGGCAATATTAAAGCTTATTTCTCTGAATGTCTATCCACTATTCATTACTTGTGCACGTGTCTTTCATTTATCAAATGTCAAAGGTCCAAATATAGCTGACACACAAACGAACAACTTTGTAAACACAAGAAATCACTGAGCTTTACCTGTCATTAACCAATACGTACCTGAACCTATATATCAATGCTTATACCTGTTAAGATTCCCTGAGCCTCTTTTATCACTTACTAGGGGAGTAAACCTACAGACTACATTGTTATTGTTGTTCTTTTTCTTCTTCTTGGGGGGAGGGGTAGGAAAGGTCTGTGGAAAAGCCTATATAGGCCAGAAAAAAGATTTTTGTACTGTGTTAAAGATATAGGAATTTTAGGATAAGATATTTATGATTTATTTATAATAATAAAACTGTAAAAAAAAATAATGTGCATGTTAAACAGTACAGAAAATTTATTTCTAATATAACATAGCATATTCATTTTAATTTTCGTTGGTGAAACAACGCTCTGTTTGAACATAGATTTTACAAGCACATGCCCCGAGTAAGCTGGAGGTCGGATCAAGCCTTGTTAGATGAAGTCAAAGAAGAGCTAATAGAAATAGTAAACGGCTTTCACATGGCATAAAAAGAATAACTAACTGTCAAGAGAAACAGAAGAAACAAGTCGATGTCGCGTCACTTTCGAAGTATCTATAATAATTAGCCACGCAAAGATTTGGTAATGAAAGCAAAAAGTTCTGTTTAAATTGGAAAATCAGCCAAGATTAGGTACTGGAAAGTGTATGAAAAGAGAGAGGTCTAATTAGCAGGGTGAATGTCTCCTGTCTTGGCTTTCATTGCCTTTTCAATAACGCACGAGAGAGAGAGAGAGAGAGAGAGAGAGAGAGAGAGAGAGAGAGAGAGAGAGAAGAAAGAAAATGATGAATATGGGATAATTATTAGAACTAGGTTTTGTAATAAATAATGATATGCAATTTCCTCACTGAATAGAGAGAGAGAGAGAGAGAGAGAGAGAGAGAGAGAGAGAGAGAGAGAGAGAGAATAATGTTGACGTAAAAGCAATGAATCTACAGTTATTAAATAATAAATACAATTTTCTAATGGACTCTGCTACCACTACCCTCCCCCCTTAATATTTATTGAGGAACCCGAATTCACATTTATATTTTGAGGCAGTTCTCACTGTTTTTTCTTGTCACTCCTATTTCTTCTTTATTTCCATAGTTGAAATAGATCCCCCCATTAAGTTACATGGTCCATTTAAACAAATATTTGAAATATTTTACGGCGTCTGAAATATTCGTCCATTTTGAAATTGATATTGCTGACAGAATCCAATATTTCTAACACAATTTTTCTACTTTAGGGGATGAATTTAATCTTCATATATTCTTTCATGTCCCGAACATGTCAATGAACGTTCTAAAGTCTCGCATGTGCAGAGAATAAAACAAATTTATTATAGTTAATTTTATGTGCTACTATAGTAGATTCACATCAACCGTGTATCTGATGTCTAGGCCAGTCCCTTACGACACTCCTGATTGACTGTTGATAAGCCAATCACAGGCCTGGAAACTCTCAGTCTCTCTCGAGAGTTCACATAGGCAGGATGTATGTTCCTCCTCTCCTGAGGGATATGTCTTTCAAAAGTATCCCTCAAGAGAGGTTGAACATACATCCTGCCTATGTGAACTCTCGAAAAAGACTGAGTTTCCAGCACTGTGATTGGCTTATCAACAGCCAATCAGGAGCGTCGTAAGGGACTGGCCTAGACATCAAATGCACGGTTGATGTGAATCTACTATATATAACACTACTCATAGGTAACCTGATTTTAAAAAATATATATATTTCCATTTAGAGAAAATTCGAGATAAATTCATATGCTTCTTCAGGAAAGCTACACAAATAAAAAATCTTTCTGACTGATATGAAATAAATGAATGGAATGGAATGGCATATAGAGCTTAGGCCAAAGGCCAAGCACTGGGACCTATGAGGTCATTCAGCGCTGGAAAGAAAATTGAGAGTAGGTGGGTTTGAAAGGTGTAACAGGAGGAAAACCTCAAAGCAGTTGCACCATGAAATAATTGTTAGGAAAGGGTGGATAGCAAGATGTAAGGAAGGTATTATGAGTGGAGGTACAATAAAAAGGATGAAAAAGGTCCCAGCTAGGGGCCGATAGGTACGCTGCAAAGAGCCTTTAGTAATGCCTACAGTGCACCCTGTGAGGTGCACCGACAACACTAACCCCCTACGGGAAACATAATCGTCTTAGGATGTAAAATTTGTCAAGAAATAATAATCCGATATGATTGAACGCACCCAAATGAAAAATATAAAAGATATGAAGTAATCTAAGTCTTATAAATAAGCGCATTGCCAATCTCCCCCGCCCACCCCCAAAAAAATAAATGCCATGAAAAGGCAGCGAAGATAACATCGCCGCCTAATCTTGCCCAAGAACCTTGGTCCTTTTGGGAGAGGTGGAAAGGTATGATATTTTCCCCAGGACACAATATTTACGAATTTCGACCCCTGATTTTTATGTTAGTGGCAGGGTAAGAATTCCTTCACGCATCGATGCTGTTGACTCTAATTTTGACATATTAGTTGGCGAGAATATCTTGGTTTATGAATACTAAGGATAAGAGCTCCTCAGTGGCGTGGTCGGTGTGATGTTGGCCTGCCACCTCTGTGGCAGCGAGTTCGATTCTCGGGCATTCCATTGAGGAGTGGTAGATGTGTATTTCTGGTGATAGAAGTTCACTCTCGACGTGGTTCGGAAGTCACGTAAAGCCGTTGGTTCCGTTGCGGAATAACCATTGGTACCACGCAACGTAAAAACACCATACGAACAGAACTAAAGATAAGAGATAGAAACAAAATTCTTTCTAGCATTGAGGAGTTGCCAAGTTGATTAGTCAGATTCTCTTAATTCAAAACTACCTGAGGATAAACAACAATAGGCAATCTGAATGTAAAGGCCTTGAATCAAATTGGAATGATGGGACATGTAGAAATGAATATCAGAGATGTGGTTTAGGCATCTTAACTATTTGTGAAACAGACCAAAGAAATGGGAAACGAAAGTTTGTAAACTATTATGTGTAATACACACACACACACACACACACACACACAAACACACACATATATATATATATATATATATATATATATATATATATATATATATATATATATATCAAATTCGTTCCCTTGACGATGTCTTAACAAAGACGAAAGCGCTTGATTTTCTGCCGATCATTCTCCTATGGTATTTGCTTTTTTTAATGAAGTCAGTGCATCTTCCTTCTAAGTATATATACACACACACGCACACACACACACACACACACACACATATATATATATATATATATATATATATATATATATATATATATATATATATATATATATATGTGTGTCGTGTGCCAAACATGGTGGTTTGTTGTGTGTTGGTGTGAGATGAAAGGGGTTAAAATTAAAAATATGTTTAATATGCCAATGTGATGTGCTGTGACTCTTTTTGGAATGCGCAGATTACCCATAGAGACAGAGCCGAAGCAATGACCTGAGAAAGCTGATAAATGATTTCTGGGATGGCGTGATATGAAAATGCATAGTTAAGCGGGTCAACGTTCGTCAGTTCAAGGGGTCTTATTCAAGTGCCTTTGAAAAACTGGCTGCGACCAGTTACGTGGGGCGTTGACGAAGTGTGCATTCATATGTACTTGTGCGCTTCTTCCGTTGATAATGGTATCAATGGGTAAGTGTTACCTTACTTTAGCCAAAGGGATGGCTTGTTTATTACCTTGTATAGATGTCATGTTTCATTTAGTCTATTGACTTTGTCTTTACAAGTGCGTATACTTAATTGTGTGTTCTTGTGTCTTTATAACAGACGATTCTGGCAAGGGGACCGAGAGTCCTAGGGGGGACCAAGAGTCCCGTATGGGAGAAGAGATAATTGGTGTGACTAATTACTGATTAAGACATTTACATATTGGGGGTTTAACTAAGTTAGTTAGTCTGTGAGACTTGAGTTATTATCTTTCCATTGTTAATAAATGTTATATTTTTCCATATCTCTGACTCTCATTTGATGACATGTTAGGATGGAGAGAGGTGGAGAGAGAGAGAGGTTGAGAGTCGAGAGAGAGAGAGCGAAGGCCATGCCAGCGGTCACTTAGAGAGTGAGAGAGAGAGAGAGAGAGAGAGAGATTGTGTGTGTATCAGTTTGCCTACCGCTTTGGTTTCCTGCATACCAAATAAACACGAGATTCTTATCTCGTAACAGACACACACACACACACACACATATATGTATATATATATATATATATATATATTTATATATATATATATATATATATATATATATATATATATATATATATATATATATAGCAAGAATGAATGAAACTGCTACAGGAGGAGCATGCATGCTCTCATCACCAAATGAAAACGAGTACTGAGCAGTAGATTAATTACGTCTAGATTTACAAAATTATGGTAGAATATTAGTATTACAGTGAGAAAACAACATGAGATGCAATTAATTAACTCGTGTGCTGTAAAGACTTTGGCGAATTAATTACTCTCACCCAACGAACGGATACCCATAAATACACCTGGACTTCTCCTGAGGAAACCCCAAGTTACATTATGTCATCAATAATCAGCAAATAAGAAGAAGAAAGTAGTAGTACATAAGGAACCTGAAAGAAAAATATGACTACACAGATCACCAGTTTATCACTGCCAAACCTAAGTTGAAATCAAAACCACTCCAGGAAAAAAGTTGAGAGTATCCAATTTAATAGAGTAAACCTCCTTGAAGGTGAAATAAAAAAAAAAAATGGCTTCTGTAAATGATTATTATCGAAATAGACTTGCATTCCTAGAAACTGCATCAGAGGCGGAGCGGATAATGAATAAGGAATGTTATGACACTATAAAGGTAGTACAGCAATCTGCTGAAATAGAAGTATACTATAGTAGATTCACATCACCTGTGCATCTGATGTCTAGGCCAGTCCTTTACGACGCTCCTGATTGGTTTTGTTGATAAGCCAGTCACAGGGCTTGAAACTCTCAGTCTCTCGAGAGAGTCTACATAGGCTGGATGTATGCTCCACCTCTCCTGAGGGACACGTCTTTCAAAAGTATCCATTAGGAGAGGTGGAACATACATCCTGCCTATGTGAACTCTCTCTCGAGAGTGAGTGTTTCCAGCTTTTTGATTGGCTTATCAACAGCCAATCCGATGATAGCCCGGATACAAAAACAAGTATAAGCCAAATGCACAGGTAGACACATTTCCTGGAGAATTGGAGTATGCAAAGTATTGCTGCTGAGACCTCTGATCTAGATAGTATGTAGACCAGAGTCCGAAGAGATAAAAACCCTTTCTCTGACGACATCTGGTAAAGGACTCATCCAAAAGTGAGGGGATAAAATTAACAGGATTGTTGTGCCCTTTGGATATAATGGATCCCTTAAGCCTTCACTACCAGTCCTGGAATTGAGAGGTCGCTGGTTCGCGCCTGTCGATCGCCAATTCTATTATCGCTTAATAAATTCCCCCTCGGTTAAGCATATATGAAAATATATTAATTCCGAGGTAGAGCGAATTAGATATTAAAGGACATTTATAGTATATATATATATATATATATACATATATATATATATATATATATATATATATAATATATATATATATATATATGTGTGTGTGTGTGTGTGTGTGTGTGCGTGTGTGTGGGTGGGTGGGTGTGTGTGTATATTATATATATATATATATATATATTATATATATATATATATATATATATATATATATATATATATATATATATATATATATAGATATATAATATATATATATGTATATATATATATATATATATATATATATATATATATATATATATATATATAATATATATATACATACACACACATACATGTAATTACAAAAAAATTGAAGATTTATCATTATATTTTTAGAATAATATTGTCTGAAATTTATTTTCTGGTGTGTCTATTCATACATCTACACATACATAATAAATTATATATTATATATATATATACTATCATATATATATATATATATATATATAAATATATATATATATATATATATAATATATATATATATATATTATATATTATATATATATTATATAAAATATATATATATATATATATATATATATATACTACTATATTATATATATATATATATATATATATATATATATTATATATATATATATATATATAATATATATATATATATATATATATATATATATATATATATATATATATATAATTATGTATGTGTAGATGTACGGATAGATACACCAGAAAATAAATTTCAGACAATATTATTCTAAAATGAAACAATATAATGATAAATCTTCATTATTTTGAACACATCCACGCATTGGATATTGAATATCCCAATGATACCCTCTTCAATAAAAAGAATATGTCACGTCTTCTGTCTGGATACCCTTTCACTATATTACTTTAATAATATAATTTCTCACGGATGCTTACCTTTCAAAGAGAAACATCTATTTCCCGTCAACGGCGTCTATGTATATTAATATCAGTATTCAATCCGGTTTCTATACTCCAGAAAAATCGAGAAAAATTCATGAAAAGGTCTATTAAAAGAGAACATTCTATTGACGCTCTAAGAGAGATTCAATTTGCCATCTTCTCCCTTCCACCCGCTGCGTTATGTTGAATGTAAGGAAGTGAGGCTTCTCTGAGGAAACGTCATCCAGCGATGGGATTCCAGGCCGTTAAGGTCTTCTCTTTCAGCCAAACTCCAGTCACTTTATTGGAAAACTGGAAAAGTGGTGATGTCTATATTTACTACGTATGTATACATATAACAGTCCTTTAATAATATTTCTTCCTCTTCTGGATCTTTCAGGATACCAGTCTATACACTGTCTAGATCTGTGGTTCCAGCAAGTTCTGTACTTTGCATTTTCCAGTACTCCAGGAAATTTACCTACTTATGCACTGTGCATCTGGCATATATATAATATATATATATATATATATATATATATCTATATATATATATATATATATATATATATACATATATATAATATATATATATATATATATATATATATATATATATATGATATTATATATATATATATATATATATATATATATATATATATATATATATTATGCCATATATGCCAGATGGCACAGTGCATAAGTAGGCAAATTTCCTGGAGTACTGGAAAATGCAATATCGTAATATCGCATTATGATATTACGAAAGCACTATCATAATGCGAAAATACACAGATCTTAGAGGATGAAAGGATTAAGGTCCTGTAAATAAAAAAAAATAAAGAAAAAAGCTTAACTATTTGATGTGTAAAGATGGCCAAGTCCACTTGGCTAACAGTTAGTGTTTTTTTATATTTTTCCAGGCTCGCTTATTATTTTGTCAACAGGAAATGTAATTACAAAAAATTGATGAGTATATATATATATATATATATATCTATATATATATATATATATATATATATATACTATATATATATATATATATATATATATATATATATATACATACATATATATATATATATATATATATATATATAATATATATAATATATATATATATATATATATATATATATATATATATATATATGTATATATATATATATATATATATCATATATATATATATATATATATATATATATATATATATATATATATATATATATATATATATATATATATATATCTATATATATATATATATATATATATATATATATATATATATATATTCTCATAAATTTTTTGTAATTACATTTCCTGTTTGACAAAATAATAAGCGAGCCTGGAAAAAATATAAAAAAACACTAACTGTTAGCCAAGTGGACTTGGCCATCTTTACACATCAAATAGTTAAGCTTTTTTTTTCTATTTTATTTACAGGACCTAATCCTTTCATCCTCTAAGATCTGTGTATTTTCGCATTATGATAGTGCTCGTAATATCAGTGAAACTGTATAATATAGTTACAGGTATTATTTTCTTATCTATCAGTTATCTCACTGAATAAAAAAAAAGCTCAGAAAATATAGTTATGGGCAGTCGAAGACATTATGTTAGATGATGAATACTGTACATAAATGATGAATAATGTACGTAAATGATGAATAATGTACGTAAATGATGAATAATGTACGTAAATGATGAATAACGTAAGTAAATGATAAATTATGTACATGCATGATGAATAACGTACATAATGCTGACTGATGTAGGTACATGCTGAATAATATACATAAATGCTGAATAATATACAGAAATGATGAATAATGTACATATATGATGAATAATGTACGTGAATGATGAATAACGTACGTAAATGAGAAATAATGTACATACATGATGAATAATGTACGTAAATGCTGAATAACGTACATAAATTATGAATAATGTACGTAAATGCTGAATAATGTACATACTGATGAATAATGTACATAAATGCTGAATAATGTACATAAATGATGAATATTGTACTTAAGTTATCAGCAATTTACATATATGCTGAATAATGTACAGAAATGATGAATAATATACATAAATGTTGAATAATTTACATGAACGCAATAGTGAGTTTAAAAAAAATCCTACTTGAAATGGTAAGGTCCAACAAACACTTGTAATTATTTCACAGAACATTTATGCTTCAGTTAAAAGGAATGTTCAGTTAATGAAACAAAATGAAAGAAAAATTATTAAGGAAAAATGTAAAATAAAACTTGACGAAAAGCCAAAATTACTCAAGTGGAAATTTTACGTTTCAGTTAAAGAGAATGGAACGAAATGAAAAAAAATTGTTGGCGAAACCAGAAAACGAAACCCCGTGAGGGGACGGAGAGATGCCGCCACAAAGAACCCTAAGAAGTCATGCCTACAGTGCACCATAAGAGGTGCACTGATGGCACTATCCTACCCCCTTTATACTACATAGCCCCCCGTCATGGAATTCAGCATCGCCGCTTGAAGAAGTCGAGGAGGTGTTTTCCTGATTTCTGCTGGTTCAGTTTAAAAAAAAAAAAAAAAACTGTTCTTTTGAAAACCTTAATCTGAATTCCTCCTGAAGGCGTAAGGAGGGTTACGGCCTGACGATACTGTTGTGGAAGTGGAATTTTGCGAAAGTGGAATTTCCATCGGAGGGATTTATAGCCTGTTTACGAGTGCCTCTGCTCAGGATGGAGAGGCTATAAAGTGTTAAGTGTGTTAACAAGCTTTTGCGTTTGTTAAAGAACACGAAAGGGGTGGATGAGGGAGAGTGGGCTGGGTGTTAAACACGTCGAGCTAGAATGGACAAAAACAAAAACATTCGTTTCGATAAGACTGATCTCATAGTGAATGTTATGCAATGGATAGTGACCTGCATTTACTTTAAAACCGAATACAAAAAAGCATTTTGGGATTCATTATGAATATTATACAAAAGACAATAAACTGCATTCACTTTAAAGATTAATAGAAAAAAAATTGGGTTTCATTGTGCATATTATACAATGGACAGTAAACTACATTTACTTTAGAAATTAATAAAAAAAAATGGGATTCATTGTGCATATTATACAATGGACAGTAAACTGCATTTACTTTAAAAATTAATAAAAAAAAATTGGGATTCATTGTACATATTAAACAATGGACAGTAAACTACACTTACTTTAAAAATTAATATAAAGAAGCTATTTGGGATACAGTGAATATCATAAAATGGATAGTGAACTACATTTGCATTAAAAACTAATAAAAATAAGCAATCTGGAATTTATAGCAAATATTATACAAATGGATAGTAAACTGCATTAACTTTAAAATTAATAAAGAAAATCAATTTGGGATTAATTGTGAATATAGACGGCAAACTGCATTTGCATTAAAAACTATTATAAAATCAGCAATTTGGGATTCTACTTAAATTAGACTGTCTGTGCATGTAAGTAATATATACTAAAATGAGACTCAATACCGAAATGTCTAACTGAGAACTTTCATGCACAAAGGGAAAGTAAAACAGAAAGTCGGAATAGGAAGGCAGATACCTAACCTTAGGTGAAAAAGAAAGCGATTTAATAAGGAATTCAGATAGGAGAAAAATAATATATATATTTTTTTTTAGCAGAGGTCAAACCGACCGTTGCCCAATATGCTTCTGAAGAGTAAAGTACACTGCTTTAAGGAAAAAGTCTTTTATTCTAAAAGATCGACGTTCATCACTAAATATTTTGCATACGAAAGAAAATTATTTAAGGAGGGAGTAGTAACACTGAGCTAATTTTCCAAATTTTCAAGATGATAGCGGATAAAGTGAATAAAAATTGGACAGGATACGACTCAAACGAAGAAAATAAAAGACGAAATGACATAAACGGGTAATTTGGAAAAATGTTCCTGAAAATAAAGTAATGACGCAAACGGTAAATTTGGAAAAATGTTCCTGAAAATAAAGAAATGACGCAAACGGTTAATTTGGAATAATTTTCCTGAAAATACAGAAATGACATAAACGGTTAATTTGGAAAAACGTTCCTGAAAATAAAGAAATGACACAAACGGTTAACTTGGAAATTTTTTTTCCTGAAAATGGAAGTAAATGGAATTCACATACGGACTGCAGAACCGACTCAATACAAAATGCATAAAAATTTGGGAAAACTCTCTCTCTCTCTCTCTCTCTCTCTCTCTCTCTCTCTCTCTCTCTTTCAACTACATTCTCTTTTCGTTTACCTTTCTTTATTAAACACGACCTTCTCTCAAAGAGATACACTGCTACGCGTATTTCAGGAGAGGATTCTCATCTGATAAATTACCTGCAGCGCAAAAAAGCGAAGCGGTAAATCTTTCTCTCGGTGAAGGGTACAAATATAAGGTGTCTCCTCTTGGCAGACGTCGACAGCTCCGGTGTATCAGAAGGAAAATGGTATTTTTATGCTTTCCAGGATTCTATTCTCCAACCCCCCTCTCCCTCCAACCCTTCCCCCTGCAGATACCCCCTTTTTATTCTATCAGACATAATTTCCCAAAGGTGTTGTAAATATGGAGGCATTTTGTGGAGACGTTCCTAGGTAATAACGAGTAAAGAATGTGGCCGAAGAAATCAAGTTTTCTGTACAGCCGGAACAGTGTATAATCAAGACCACCGAAATTAGATCCATCCCTCTCGGTGGTCTCGGTATAATGCTGCGTGAGCCCAGGCCCACCAACCTTTAACCACGTCCCGGTGGCGGCCTGGCCTATATCGTTGCCAGAAGCACGATTATGGCTACTCTATCATGAAATAAAATAAAAACTACAGAGGCTACAGGGCTGCAATTTGGTATGTTTGATGATTGGAGGGTGGATGATCAACGTGCCAATTTGCAGCCCTCTAGCCTCAGCAGGTTTTAAGATATGAGAGCGGACATACATTAACCTTAAATAGAATAAACACTACTGAGGCTACAGAGCTGCAATTTGGTATGTTTGATGATTGGAGGGTAGATGATCAACTTGCAAATTTGCAGCCCTCTAGCCTCAGTAGTTTTTAAGATCTGAGGGAGAACAGACATTAACCTTAAATTGAATAATAACTTCTTAGGCTACAGGGCTATAATTTGATATGTTTGGTGATTGGAGGGTGGATGATCAACGTGCCAATTTGCAGCCCTCTAGCCTCAGTAGTTTTTAAGATCTGAGGGTGGACAGATATTAACCTTAAATAGAATAACAACTTCTGAGGCTAGAGGGCTGCAATTTGGCATGTTTGATGATTGGAGGGTGGATGATCAACGTGCCAGTTTGCAGCACTCTAGCCTCAGTAGTTTTAAAGATCTGTGGGCAGACAGGAAAGTGCCAGCAGAAAAAGTGCAGACAGACAGCCAAGCCCTGTCAGTAGTTTAAAAGGGAGAAGTAATAAATATGAATTTTCTTTGACCCATGCAGTTAATTCTTTCACGAAAAGCCAGGTCGGCTAAGCGAACTCGTTCTGATATTCAGGATGCGGGTTCGAGTCCTGCTAAGGGCTTCAGAATTGCTTCATACTCTTGCATTTGGGTCTGAGGAGTCGTAGTGGTGACAAGAGGATACGAAATGTGTAAGGATTCGAGAAGTTAAGAGGGCATTGGGGCTAAATACCATTACAAACATATCTGTGAAAGAGTGACCAGTACACACACAATATATATATATATATATATATATATATATATATATATATATATATATATATATATATATATATATATATATATATATATATATATATATATATATATATATATATATATATATATATATATGATATATATATATATATTATAATATATATACACACAGAGCGCCTCAGTGGCGTGGTTGGTATGGCGTTGGCGTCCACCTCGGTGGTCGCGAGTTCGATTCTAGGCCATTCCATTGAGGAGTGAGATCTAGTGATAGAAGTTCACTCTCGACGTGGTTCGGAAGTCACGTAAAGCCGTTGGTCCCGTTGCTGAATAACCACTGGTTCCATGCAATATAAAAAACACCATACAAACAATGTATATATATATAGTATATATATATGAATATATATATATATATATATATATATATATATACATGATATATGTATATATATATATATATATATATATATATATACATATCTATATATATATATATATATATATATATATATATATATATATATATATATATATATATATATATATATATATAAATATGTATATATGTGTGTGTGTGTGTGTGTGTGTGTGTATCAATTCTCCTTTTGAATATACCAAAATGAAAAGAAAAGTCAAAACCGAACACTACACACACACTCACGATATATTTGGACACGAGCAGCAGTTCACGGAAATGGAGTGCTGGCTCCATAGCAAACATTGTTGCTCGTTAAATCTGGAACGTAAATATTTGCTCTTAGCTGGAAGCGGCCTGTTCTGGGCTGTGACGCTCGCCGCCCCTACCTATACCAACTTCCATACCTTCAATATTAAGAGATCTCCTCTCTGGCTGAAAGAGAGAGAGAGAGAGAGAGGGCTTTCGAGAAAAAATGGGCAAATGAAAAAGAAAAATAGATATGAAGTATTATGCTCTGCTTTACAAGAGCGGTTCCAGGTTAAGGGATTTCCTATCTGGATGGCAGAGCGTTTTCCAGAGAGAGAGAGAGAGAGAGAGAGAGAGAGAGAGAGAGAGAGAGAGAGAGAGAGAGAGAGAGAGAGAGAAATGGTTAAATTAAAGAACACCATGATATGGGGTTCCAGAAAATGGTTAAAAAATTATATGTGGTTCCAGAGAAATGGTTAAATCAAAGATAAAAATGACATGGGCTTACCGAGCAATGGATAAATTAAAGATAAAAATTATATGGGGCTCCAGAAAAATGATTAAATTAAAGATAACAATTATATTGCGTTCCAGATAAATCGTTAAATGAAAGATAAAAATGATATGGGGTTCCAGAAAAATTGTTAAATATAAAATAAAAATGACATGGGCTTCCAGAGAAATGGTTAAATTAAAGATAAAAATTATATGGAGTTCCAGAAAAAAGGTTAAATTAAAGATACAAATGATATGGGGTTCAAGATAAATGGTTAAATGAAAGATACAAATGATATGGGTTCAAGATAAATTGTTAAATTGAAGACAAAAATGATATGGGGTTCCAGAAAAAAAGGTTAAATGAAAGATAAAAATGATATGGGGTTCCAGAAAAATGGTTAAATTTAAGATAAAAATGACATGGGCTTCCAGAGCAATGGTTAAATTAAAGATAAAAATTATATGTGGATCCGGAAAAAAGGTTAAATTAAAGACACAAATGATATGGGGTTCAAGATAAAGGGTTAAATTAAAGATAAAAATTATATGTGGTTCCAAAAAAAGGTTAAATTAAAGACACAAAGGATATGGGGTTCAAGATAAATGGTTAAATTAAAGATACAAATGATATGGGGTTCCAGAAAAATGTTAAATTAAAGGAAAAAATGTTATGGGGTTCCAGAAAAATGGTTAAATCAAAGATAAAAATATATGTGGTTCTAGAAAAATGGTATAAAAAATGATATGGGGTTCCAGAAAATATATGGCGAAACAAAAAAAATATATATGGTTTCCAGAAAAATGGTTATATAAATCAAAGATAAAAATATATGTGGTTCGAGAAAAATGGTATACACAAAAATGATATGGGGTTCCAGAAAATAAATGGTGAAACAAAAAAAATATATATTTATATGGTTTCCAGAAAAATTGTTAAATTAAAGATGAAAATTATATGGGGTTCCAGATAAATAATTAAATTAAATAAGATATTGTATAGGTTTCAGAAAAACGGTTAAATTAACGAAAAAAATATGGGGTTCCACAAAAAATTGCTAAACACAAAAAAAATAACATGGGGTTCCAGAAAAATGGTTAAATTAAAGAAAAATATGTATATGAAGTATTACTGTTCTACTTTGCACAAACTATTCTATGTTATCGTACGGTTATGGTTATGTTTTATATTATTTATTTACTTGTATACCAGTTTCAGAGGGAAATAAATGTTAAATAAAAAGATACAAAATATTATTATTGTACTGCTTTACACAAACGGTTATTGTTATGCGTGTCTATATTTTTTACCCACTTATATACTATTTTTAGATTTTCTGTAGATTGTATTTCTTGGAATTCGTGTAGGATATGTGCTAATGCCTTGTATGGCAGCGTATATTTACTGAGAAAAACAAATATATAGATGAAAAGAAAAATAGACCAGGTGATCATATGTAAATGACAGTTAAACCTATGTCACTATTTTTTTTTTTTTTTTTTTCGTTTAACTTGACAATTTCGACGATTATCCAATAAAGATACATAAGTATTAGAGAATATTAATCTCTCTCTCTCTCTCTCTCTCTCTCTCTCTCTCTCTCTCTCTCTCTCAATGAAGATACACAAATATTAGAGAATATTAATCTCTCTCTCTCTCTCTCTCTCGCTTTCAATAAAGATACGCAGATATTAGAGAATATTAATCTCTCTCTCTCTCTCTCTCTCTCTCTCAATAAAGGTACACAAATAAAACAGAATTTTCATCTCTCTCTCTCTCTCTCTCTCTCAATAAAGGTACACAGATATTAGAGAATATTAATATCTCTCTCTCTCTCTCTCTCTCTCTCTCTCTCTCTCTCTCTCTCTCTCTCTCTCTCTCTCTCATTAAAGATACACAAATATTAGAGAATATTGATATTTCTCTCTCTCATTAAAGATACACGGATATTAGAGAATATTAATATCGCTTTCTCTCTCTCAATAAAGATACACAAATATTAGAGAATATTAATATCTCTCTGCTCTCATTTCATTTATTACATAAGCTCCAATACCAGGCCGAATCTAATTAAGGAACAGCCAACAGCCTTCATTTAAGTGCGTGGATGAGATCCCGTCATTAACGACAGTTTCAGATGCAATTTGGATAGTGGCTCCCTCTTCATTTCATCGCTGATTAGATTTTTATTTGTAGCGTCGCAGCTGTAGTAATATAATGGTCGTAACGGCGTATCCCCTGCCGTCATTCGCAATTTTGGATAGCTATTATTGGTGTCTGTGGATTGTAGGATACGTAATTCTACTTCCAATAGGGAAATGAACCTTGAAACAAGTTCATTTCATGTCATGCAGCTAAGTAGTAGATTATACGCTCACATAATCATGTGTAAATTAGAGTAGTCCCAGGTAAATATACATTTTTTTAAATTTAAAACAGATCGTCTTATCCTCTCCGTTTTGCTAGTCATTGCCTCCTCTTCCTAAGGCAAAATAAAATTTAACTCCGAAATTATTTAAAATGAACTGTAATATCCTATGTATTTACTATATCATATACGGTATATACCATACATAGCATAATATATAATATATATATATATGATATATAGTCTATTATTAATATAAATATATACATAATATTTATATATATTTATATATAGATATAAATAATATAAGTTATTCTTTAATAATATATTTATTATATATTAAATACTGATTTATTAAATATATATATAATATATCATATATCTAAATCGCTCTATATACATATATGTAATATAATACTATGATATCATATATAATATATCTTTATAATTCGAATAATATATATATATTCATATATATTATATATATCTATATAGCTTCTAATATATAATTATCATATATCATTATTGCATTTGAAACTTAAAAAGGATTATGCTTACAGTAATGAGATGACAGCGTGCGTGTTGTGTGTTAAAAGTGAAAAGAGAGAGAAAGAGAGAGAGAATAGAGAGACGAGGAGGAGAGGAGTGAAAGAGTAAACAATAATAATGCCTCACACATTCACGACAAGAATTCCTTATAAGTCCGAAAAAGTCCTGAAGCTTCAAAAAAAAAAAAAAAAAAAAAAAAAAAAAAAAAACGGAATGGAATGGTGAGAAAAATCCTGAGTTGAAAATGACCTTTTTTTTTTGAGAATGCAATTTGGCAGCGGGTCGTATCTTCCCCCAAATTTAGTTTGTTTGTTATGCATATCCCGTTTTTGCTGAACTCTTCCATCTTAATTTAAATGGCCACCATATCCCAACCCGTTTTCTGATTCAGTCTTCGAATCAGTTTAAAAACTTTTTCAAAATTAAAAAAAAATATTTACATTTATATTTTGTTATCTTGTAACTCCATGATGGTGTCGGGAATTACATTTTCTTGGTGATATACAATTCAGGAATTAAATGTACTTCGGTGGTAATCACTGCGAAAATTTTAGAAAGAATATTTATATTTATATTTTACTATCTTGTAACTTCATGATAGTTTTCAGGAATTAAATTTTGAAAAAATTATTTACATTTATATCTTATCATCTTCTAACTTCTATGATAGTTTCAAGAATTAAATGTTCTTAGTGATGTACAATTCAGGAATTCAATTTACTTAGGGGTATACAGAGTAAGAGTCATAGACTAAAGACAGACATGTATGCCTGAGAATTAGCTTGCTATAATATAAGTTCTTTCTCCTAGATATTTTTTTTATGTCATATTTTTACTCATGCAGTTATACAGACCCGAACGAATATATCTAAGAGAAATAGTCAAGTCTGATCACGACTTGCCACAGAAACGAAAATCTGTGGAAGACGATTTCTAAACGGGCAATATTCTCCATTAATCGTCATTTACGATTCCTAACCTTCTCCACTTCATTGCAAAATATTAAAACCCCTTCTTCTTCTTCTCCCTGAACAGGAAGGACTATTTAATATTTCCAACGCCTTAATGCCATTTAACCTATTAAGAGAACCGTATATCAAACTGGTTTCCTTCTGCCATTATAGGTTGGGTCAAACACTCGCTAATCAAATACGAGTATGAATCCACCGACCATAACAAAATATTGCTTTGACTCGAGCACGGCCGAGAGAAGATAAAGACCATTTGATTGGATGTTATTGAGTTTTCCCTTTTGTTGCAAACGATGCGCAATCTTCCCTGTGAGGCTTTTATTGCCTTTTTTTATTTCTTTTTAAGGAAGAAAGGATACGGAGACATCCATCCGTATGTATAATATTTTCCCGTGAATAGACACTCGGTGGGAACTTGACTGTTTCGTGGCTGCACAATTAGAAAAGAATTATGACATACATGTGAGTGTATATACATTAAATAAATTGACACACAAACACGCACATACTCATATATATATGCTTGTATATAGGCATGCATATGATAATAATATATACTAATATTCTAGCTATATATATATTATATATATATTTATATATGAATATGTGTGTTGGGTATGTGTAATATACTATTATATATATGTATTATATATTAATATATAATATAGATATATATCATATATATTAATCTAATAAAAGGAGCCCATAAAAAAACAAAACCAAATGTAGAGAGAAAAGTACTATTATTTCAGAGACTGCGTGTTCTCTCTCAGGTATATGAATGAGAAAAGTTTAACATAGAAAAAGGTGGTATTTATACCAAGAGATTCGTCCACAAGTAAGCCCAATTTTAGGTCCAACCCTCCGCCTGGATAATCTTCCTTTAATACTTCTTAAGCGTTGGTTGGAATGAACAACTGTCCCCCCGTCGACGATATCCGATGTCCAATTCCCTTTTAGTGAGATTTGTTGTTACCCTGCCGTTTCTTCTTTTATTAAGGCCGATTCCACTCATTTTGACTCTTGTACCGGCAGTTGACTGCTATAAATTACACGTGACATATTCAGTTTATTCTATGGGTTATGGTTTCATTTCTTATATGGTTGAAAATAGCCGAGTTCTGTTGTCCATACCTAAACTGACCGTTTGTGTTGTATTAATCTCCTGGGCGGGAAGTGATTTAACCTGTAAACAATCCGATAGTAAGATTGGTCACAGTCCTGGCATGGGAGGATCTCGTATACCCCAGGAGTCTTTGGGCGGTGTCTTTTGTTGGACGGTTAATCAGGGATTTGGCTAAGGTATTTGGGTGGTAGGTAAAGTGCAACAAAGGTTTAGATTTTTCCCAAGGGGTGTCGATTACTCTCTTAATCGTCTCCAGGTGGGGGAATTTTTATTTTAATTGTTGGGTGTGTCTCTGGTGGCTTGTCTTTAAGGGGGTCTCCCCCCCGGATGTAGAAAATTACTCTTTGCTTTTTGAATTGCTTTCTCAATTATATGGTTCAGGTCAGGCTACTTTCAAAGATGAAAGTTGCTTGCGAACTTAGTTACAAATTCTTTTTTTCCAGGAAATCTTGGGGAACAAATTCGTAAGGCCTTCTTAAGAAACTCGGTTGCCTAGCTACACCTATCTTGATAGTATTGGTCAATGATAGACTAAAGTAGTGCAATATTAATGGAAACTTGAGAACGGTTTGGTTTTGCTGTTATTATGGTAAATTTGTATTCTGGGTCTTGTGTTCTTCTCTCTAATTAAAGGCAAATTTCACGTTGGAATTTTTTTACTGTTTTCCCCATTCAACTTTAAAATTTGATGCTGGGCCATCTAATGGACGTTTTAAGTTTTGAGAGGCAATTCATTAAAAATTACCCCACTTATTATCCCAAAATGTTAGTATGTCATCCAATTTTTTGTTTATACGTATCTCCACCCAGCATGTTTTTGGGTGTTTTAATTGGCATTTATTACTGATGTTTTTCCAAGGTTATTCCATTTGTTACAGATTGGCTAAATATGGACTTAAAGGACTACCCATACATACCATGTCCCGAAGTTTTTGCTTGTAAATGAATTCCGAATCCCCGAATGAAAATACGTTTATTAAAGGTGCAACATAATTCAACTAACTTTATTATTTTGTGTCAATTGCCAAAGGAAATTACAAATTTTCTTAAATGGTTCGCTTGACCTCCTTTCTCCTTTTTTAGGCACTTTTTCTTCCCAGTACACATCAAACATTCGGAAGACTTTTTTGTCCAAACAAATTCAGAGAGCCACAATAACCAACTTCACAACATACAAATTTTAAGCCTTCTGACCGTAGACTCCCTATTCAAAAACAAAGTATCCAGTAACAGGACGTCTTTACTTTTCAGTTTTTTTAAGGGGAAAAAATATCCCCCTTTATTCAGAGTCATTTCCCTTCCCTTTGGCACTTGACAAAATAAAAATAAAGTTAGTTGAAGTTATTGTGCATTCTAATAACGTATTTTTTTCATTAGTTCGGGGAATCATTACTACAAGCAATCTTTCTAAGTCTCGGTTTTCGTTTAATAGTAAATAGGTTACATTGTGAATGGCGTCATGCGTACGCAAAACGGAATGAAACAAGGAAATTGACTGACATCTTTTCTTCATAAAGTTAAATTAAAGCTAATTATTAGTGTTAGGAAACAAATGGGAAATGAACGACGCAGATGGTGGTAAAAACGGGTAAAACAGGGGCAAAAGTTGAAATTGATTCCTTGCATTAGCTGCAAGTTGCAATTCGATATTTACGCATTCAAACCTCACGGCATTTCATAAACCGATCGTTTTAATCATTTTTTATTTGTTTTTTTTATCAAACCAAACGTGGATGGAAAATTGAAATTGAATCCATTATGAAGAAGAAATACGATACACGAAGTTCTTGAAAGTAAGTTAGAGAAGCATAAGCAACTGAAATAAAATGAATTATGGAAGTTATCCAGTTCATTGAGACATGTTATTATTATTTTTTCTTTTTTCAGAACAGTGTTACAATTAAATTTCTAGCATCCTAATAAAAAAAAAAAAAAAAAGAAAAAAAAAAAAAAAAAAAATATATATGTAATTATCTATATTATATAATATATATAATATTAATAAATATATATATACTTATGTATTAATATATCTATAATATAATATAATATCTATAAGTATATATATATTATATATAGATAGATATATATGAGAGAGGAGATAGGAGAGACGAGGAGAGAAAGAGAAGATGAAAAAGAGAGAGAGAGAGAGAGAGTGTGTGTGTGGTGTGTGTAGAACCTTCGTTGAATATTTACTAAATTTAACCACAAACTTCCCGGAAGAAAAAAATTAACCAAGATATCAATAATGGGATCAGAGATCAGAAACATATAGCTTTTGTCAGAATTCGCCATAGAAGAGATAAGAGTGATAAGACTTCTCTTAACTATTCTTCTCCTTTACTCTTCTGTCTGTCCTTGAGATTCTGATCTTATGATACGTCACGTGTATCGGATAATAACTTATATTCAACATTAAAAAAAATGAGGAGTAGTATGTTACTGAGAAATTCCATTAAAATAGATTTAAAGTCACATTTCATAGGACATGACAGGCTCCGGTATTTTCGCCATTTTCTGCGCTCCCTGGCCACCCATACACATTCAAAAATAATAAACTACATGCCCTCTTTATTCTACGAATGATCTTGTCTAGATATGAATTTTTCCATTCCTCTGTATATATTTGTTGTTATAGTTCATAAGAAATGACAGGTTTCTGAATTTATGTCATTTTCTGTGCTCCCTGACCACCCATACATATTCAAAAGAATGATCAAGGGTAGATATGAAACTCTTCTAGTCCAACATATTCATTGATTCATCTTATGTTTCTTTAACCTAACGTTTCTAGTCCAACATATTCATTGATTCATCTCATGTTTCTTTAACTTGTCTTCCTCTGCAAGTTAATTTCTCCTTTAAAGTTCTTTGAGTTTTATAGTCTGTTGACTTTGTCCTGGAAGATTTTCAGCTGAAGAGTAATAAAAAAAAAATCTCGTATTCTCACATGTATATCTATTTATTAGCTTTTCTTACAACTTGTCTCTCTCTCTCTCTCTCTCTCTCTCTCTCTCTCTCTCTCTCTCTCTCTCTGCAAGCTGATTTCCCCATGGAACCCCTTAGGTTTATTATAGTCTGTTGACTGTCCATAAGGATTTTAAGCAGGACATTTCAAATAAAGAAGAAAGAAAGAAATTCGAGCTATTCTCTCCTTTATAAATCAAGAACCGGAAGGAGTTTCGCGAGACTGATGGAAAGGAATTCTGTATATCTTGCATTCATTCTTTACAATTTTAGCTTACATCTTTTTCCAAGATATATAACTTTGATGGACAAAAAAAAAAAAAAAAAAAGCCTGATGGAAAGAAATCTGTATATCTTGTATTTAGTCTTCACAATTTTACCTTACGTCTGTTTTCAGGTTATCTTTTATGTAAAAAAATACCTAGCCAAAAAATAAATAAATAAATAAAGCCCGTGGGCTAATAATTTACCGACTCCCTTACAATATGTAATGTATGTAAGGGAAGGAAGGCGAACCATCCCAGAGAGGCCATGGAGCGATAAATATTTATTGCACCTTAAGTATAGGACATTCGAAGGTTGTAAGCCTCCCCCGAACTAAAGCCTTTTCATTGATAAATGGCCCCAGGCATGATGCTATAACGTTGGCAACATAAAGAGTAAGGTCTAGCATGTGGGGGGACTGTACGGTCTCTTTCTATAGCTAGTTTTTTAACCCTAGCACTACTTGATCTATATATATATATATTATATACATATATATATATATATATATATTATATATATATATACACACACACACACACATATATATATATATATATATATATATATATATATATATATATATATATATATATATATATATATATATATATATATATATATATATATATATATATATATATATATATATATGTATTCCGAACCACATAATATCAAGAAATTCATTTCTAATCTCTAGAAATAAATTCCTCTGATTCCTCGTTGACAGAGCGAGGTATCGAACACGGACCCTGAGATCAGTTTGCTGAGCACGTATCCGGTTCGTCCAACGAGGAACTCGCACGCAGAGAAATTACAACTGTTCACTTTCATGTAAATGATAGATGGAAGATACGATATAAAGTTATCGTTCTTCAATGTTTATTATTTATCGTTATACGATTCCAAATAAGAATACACTGGTAGCCCCTCGTGTCTATTGAAAACAAACTTTGACTGGCTGGGCCATATGCGAAGAAATGAATATTGAATTTAGGCCAAAGGCCAAGCACTGGGACCTATGAGGTCATTCAGCGCTGAAATGGAAATTGGTAGTATGAGGTCTTGAAAGATGTAACAGGGGGAAAACCTCAAAGCAGTTGCACTATGAATCAAGTATTAGGAGAGGGTGGAAAGTAAGATGGAAGAAAGAGAATATGAAAGGAGGTACAGTAAAAGGAACGACAGTGGTTGCAGCTAGGGGCCGAGGGCACGCTGCAAAGAACCTTAAGTAATGCCTACAGTGCACTGTATGAAGTCAACTGACGGCACTAACCCCGTACGGGGTGTAACTTATAAGAAGCAATATGCTTGTTTTTTCTTTCTTTTTAATAAGGGATTGCTGTTCCCGGTTTCCGTCCAAATTCTCTGCCGCTCATTCACAAAATGATTATATTGTTTGTGACAAGAATGTCACCAGGAATAAGACATATGAGCTTTTATGTTGGTTAATGAACAGAAAATACTCTTCATTGGTATTCAAATGTCATGATATATTTCCTTCAGCAAACAACAAAATATGATAAAGAAAACTCCCTTCGATCTGAATTGAATTGATAGAAAAACGATGAGGCAAGTGATCGTCTCTTTTTCATCAAGTTTTGACAGTATCAGTCTTAGTCTTTCAAATTTCCATTTCCGTTCACTTCAGTATTCAGAAAAATGAAACGTTTTTGCTCTCTCAATACTTGACCCAACAGAGATTGTTTACAGAATACTGGAGAATGATTCCCACAATAGATAAAGTGCTTGTAGATATATAAAAGAGGTCAAGAGGATAAGGGAATGAAAGCAGATAAGAAAAGGAGTGCAATAAAAGTCAAAGGTGAAACTATGCAAAATAGATATGATAAACAACTGCAACTGATATAGCGACGGGAATAGAAAATCTGACACGACTGCAATCTCGTGCATTACGAGAAAAATAAGAATGATAAATCTTGGACATGTAGAGGCAAACATTCAAAGAAGGAAAACTTAAATGCTAATCATATGTAGAAAAGCTAAGGAAAATATGAGGTTTAGTAGGAGACACAACATCAGGATGATATGTCTGAGAGTTGTGGTTCCCAAACCTGACCATACCATGGACCCCCAGACATGATGAGTTCCAGCAGAGGACTCCAGCCAATCAAAAGTCATCACCACCATATCGAGATACCCAATGCAACGTAGTACGTTTAATATTTGCGTAATCCTACACGAACTAAGTATAAGTCAATATTTAAATATTTTAAATATTTTCTTATTGTTTTAAATTCAATACGAAGTAAAATAGGTGAAAACAGCCATGATAAATAGACAGCTTACGCTATAAAAAAATGCTGATACTATATATAGTAGATTCACATCACCCGTTCATCTGATGTCTAGGCCAGTCCCTTACGACGGTCCTGATTGGCTGTTGATAAGCCAATCACAGGGCTGGAAACTCTCAGTCTCGAGAGAGAGTTCACATAGGCAGGATGTATGTTCCACCTCTCCTGAGGGATACTTTTGACAGACGTATCCCTCAGGAAAGGTGGAACATACATCCTGCTCATGTGAACTCTCTCGAGAGACTGAGAGTTTCCATCCCTGTGATTGGCTTATCAACAGCCAATCAGGAGTGTCGTAAGGGACTGGCCTAAACATCAGATGCACGGGTGATGTGAATCTACTATAGGATGCTAGATAATCAGTGATGTATAGTTTTACTGTTTATATATTTTTTCTAGAGTTGAAAACTGTCAATTATTTCATTGGGTTCGAGGACCCATTATAGGCTTTCTCTTGGGCCTCCAGGGGTCAGGGGACCCCAGTTTGGGAACCACTGCCTTAGAGGAATGACGTTGCTGATATTCTGTCATTTGTCAAAAAAAAAACAAAAAAAAAAAAATGTTACAGTGGGTAACTATGGATTAAGTTTCGTAGGAATTATAATCTATGTAAGCACGAAGTCAAAATTTGGGAAGCAGATTTACACTAATATTGAGAACACGTATATATGTCCATACATGAAATATATAAGAATAAAAGGACACAAGCATAATGTGTCAGTGCAAATTATGTTTCTACAAATGTCTGAGAAAGTAGATTTCATTTAAATGAAATTTACGGCAAGTATCAGATAAAATTTACCGAAACCTACCGGCACCGTTTTAATGAAAGAATGTTGGAAAATAGAATATAGACTTTAGCCCGAAGGCCAAGCGCTGAGTCTTATGAGGTCAATTAGCGCTGAAATGGAAATTGAGAGTAAAGAGACTTGAAAGGTGTAACAAGTTGCTGGGAGAGGATGGAAAGTATGATGGAAGAAAGAGAATATGAACGGAGGTACAGCAAAAGGCATGAAAGGGGTTGCAGCTAGGGGCTGAGGGGACGCTGCCAAAGAACCTTTAGTTGTGCCTACATTATACCGCGTGAGGTGCACTAACGGCGCCAACCCCACTATGAGGTTAAAAGTACTTATCTTAGTTTATCCATGACCACTGAGCTGATTAACAGCTCTCCTACTGCTGGCCAGAGGGTTCAGATATTTTTTTTACGCGGCTAGGAACCAATTGGTTACCTAGCAACGGGGCCTACAGCTTATTGTGGGATCCGAACCACATTATATCGATAAATGAGCTTCTGATCACCAGAAATGAATTCCTCTGATTCCACGGTGGCAGAGTGGGGAGTGTAGCAGCGGACTAATTCGGTAGGCGAGCATGTAACCCACTCGTCCAACGAGGAATATCCCATTATGGGGGCGAAGGTGTGTTGAAGTTAGGTTAGATTTTATGTAATCTGGAGCGTCAAATAGAGCTGGAAAATCTGGAAGGCGGAAACGATGATTCCGATCTGAGCGGAATGACGAAGCGGGGAGACGAACGGGTTTGGAAACCAATATCCTTAACCGAGAAGGGTACAAAAAGAACACAATAACACAGGGGGAAGGACAGATTCCAAGACCAAATAAGGAAGCGAACGAATGACGACGAGAGAGAGAGAGAGAGAGAGAGAGAGAGAGAGAGAGAGAAAGCAACAAGCTGCACACAAAGACGGGAGGGAGAGAGACGCTTATTATTATCATCGAAACAAAAGAAGTGATTTAAAGCGAGACGAACATAATGGCGCTGATAATAATACAATAATGAGAGAATGAAGGAATGAGATGCAACTGTAAACTATGGACAACAATGGGGTGTATCGGTTCCGACCATAATGAGAATTAATAATTTATGGGCGTAAATGTTCACAGTTATGTAGAATTACAGGATAAATATATAGATATTACAATATTAGAGCCATACCTCTAAGTCTAAATAACTATGACGATCGTCCATTATTATACAAAAGTATAACGGTGATGACATAACCTTCAAATCAAAATACAACTATTAAAACTAAGAACAATTTTTTTCTATTTACGTTTGCATCTGGTGAAATGATATCTGAAGCTGATTATTAGAACTTGAGACACTTACATATACAGTT
>NC_061100.1:105164288-105179288 GCF_015104395.2 Macrobrachium nipponense | reverse complement strand
CGACATCTTGCGGGATTTGCAAGCAACCAGACTTCGCCAATTTCAACTTTTGCTCGAGAGGAATTGGTTAGTCTGGGCAGTTTTCGAAATGCAAAACTTACAGGCGGGAATGAGAGAGGCATTCTTTTCTGGGAGTCGAAATTATGTTTTTCATTAGAAAGAAAATTTTAAAACGGTCATATTAACTTCATTTAAACTGACGCATTAGTATCCGCATACATGAATATGTGTGATATTGAATAGTAATATCATTATAAAAACTTTTTTTCCATAAAGGACTACAAATTTTCCCTATTTGTTATAGAATTCCCGCAAATACCGATTCTTGAAACCGCAAAGGCATAAAATTAGGGGAAGCCCCAATTATTTACTTTGATAAAATATTCCTCCACGTTTACATAGATAAAATACTTTCATACATTCTTAATAAACTTAATTCTTTCTATCAACACGATACTGGCAAGGAATTTTATTGGTTCCTTTGTTAATAATGAAATAAATTTAGTGTCCCAATTCAAGACAAAAACTTTACGAGCGTCTGGAATTAAATAAATGAGCCGAAGAAACGAGTTTTTTGTACAGCGTATAAGCAAGGTCACCGAAAATATATCTGTCTCGGTGGTCGCGGTATAATGAGCCGCGGCCCATGATACTTTTAACCACAGCCCGGAGGTGGCCTGGCCTATATCGTTGTCAGACGAACGATTATGGCTACTTTTAACCTTAAATATATATCCCGGTAATTTGCTGGCCTGGCTGATGGTAGCTACTAACATACATGCGCACCTATTGTGGAGGGGAGAAGCATTTTACTTTTTATTTTGTTTTGAAAGGAAAATAAATATTAAATTTCAAGGCTCAGAGACTGATAAATGAATAAATAAAAAAATGTATTAAAAATCTTTTATATAAATCTTTCTTGGGTACAAAAAAATACTCCCTTACATTTGTTAAAAGTTATTAGTACCAGGAGAAGCACGATATGTTTATGGACTAAAGAATGATGAATTTTTGGGATAGTTGGAGAGTTATTATCGAGATCAGAAAGAATCATGAAAAGCTACGGAAATGATCGATTATTATTTTCCATAAGAGTTGGTTTGACACGCAGTAATAAAAGCTGGTTGGATGTGAATATTTTAGCTAGAGCTGATGAATAAAAATGAACGTACTCCAAGCGAAATGTTTGAAGCTTGTAGATTCTACATACAGACTAAATATTTACAGAATATCCTAATTCAATACATAGACTGCCAGATAAATTGTCCAGAATCGTTGACGCAAACGAATGAACATAAAAGTCTATGAATAAGTTCTGTAAGAAGATATTGGTTTTTGTAAACTCGGTACAATGAAGATGAATGACAACTGAACCTTCCATCTTCCCTACCAAAGTAATATGGTTCTCCTTTTTTTAGTGACAGGACCATCAACACGGCTTTGAGACCCTTTTATGACAATATAAGTTATCTGACAAGTACTCAAGTTCCCTTAGGGAGTTTTACGTTTCATACAGTATCCCAATTTTCATCGGCTCGAGTATGAGTCCATCGTGAAAAGTATACCGAGATTATCCCATCCCTGTGGATTTTAAACTGAATGAGAGATCCGAACAAGAGTAGGTACACTGCGTAGCCATCCCTTCAAGAGCTCAAAAAAAACAGAAAAAACAGAGATATTCAAGAAGCTAATGACCCTTACAGGTAATCTGTACACAAACGAGACATTATTCCTTAACGCAATACAAACGAATTTACGCAATAAAACTGTCCACTTCTTTTCTTTTTTTTTAACAGGATAATGATCGCATCCATATGGCATCGGTCGAGTTTCAATAACCCTCTTCCCAGTTCATTAGTTCTTTGATAAGACCCGCGTTGAATAACGGCCTTCCTCTTCTCCCCTGCTATTGATTCGTCTTCTCCCCGAGACATTTCGACGATAATTAGGAGGTATCTCGAGGTGATCTTCTTTTATCTGTCCCGGGGATCTTTTTCCTTTCAGTTCTTCTCCTCTTCCTCCTCCTCCTCGGCGAGAGGGTTCTTCGAATGCATTCCCCGAAACGATCGTGAATATGGGGTTTTATGACGTACAAAAAGACGAGCAGCAACGCACGCTAGCAGGATGCACAGACGCCCATATCATGTATATATATATAATATATATATATATAATATATATATATATATATATATATATATATATATATACATGATATATATAATATATATATATATATATATATATATATATATTATATATATATATATATATGTATATATATATATATATATATATATAGTATATAATATATATACATATATATATATATATATATATATATATATATATACCAATATATATACAATATATATATATATATATATATATATACATATATAACCGGTTCTCCTATGTCGCGTTAGTCACATAATTTCATTGATTAAGTTATGTATTTGTGATTGCAGATTTATTTTAATGGAGAATATTACCAACAAATATTTGGTATGGCCATGGGTAACCCTTTATCAACTCTCCTTTCAAACTTATATATGGAATTTTTGAAAGACAACACCCTCCCGAATATCACACTTGTCCCCGCCCTTAAAATGGTACAGATATGTAGATGACATCTTAGTAGTCTTACCTGTTGGTATCGATGTAAATGATTTATTGTCTAAATTGAATAATTTAGTACGATCCATAAAATTCTGTGTTTGAAATTGAAAATAACAATGTCATCCCTTTCCTAGATGTATTAATACACAGGGAATCTTTCCAATGTAAATTAAGTATTTATAGAAACCCACAAATAATTTTAACATATGTACATTTTTATTCTGGCCACCATCTAATAAAAATTTAAATTTTTCTTCTATGTTCCCTACTGTTTGCGTATCACGAGTCCACATATCTTGACCAAGAAATGAATACGTAAAAAAGATAGGAAAACGATCCTCTGTTACCCACACCTCATTTAATTGATTTATGTTATCAAAAAAGCCCACAAAAAGTTTTTAAAGTGTGTTGCTATTAATGAAAAAGAAATGCTAAAAATGTACTTAGCTTACCTTACTTTCGTGGATTTGAAACCATAAAATCAATATTCAAATCGTTTAATGTTAATGTAGTGTTCTTCTTAAAAATACCATTAAAGATATGCTAATTAAGAATAGTCCAGTAACAAATAACAACATCATTTACAAATTCCTTGTAAGGATTTTGCCCATCGTTTTTATGTTGGTCAGTCAAGTAAAATTTATGTATACGTATTAACAGCATATGTTTATTCAGTTTAGAACAGCCCAGACTTCAAATGCACTGTTTATCTATCTGAGTGAAAAATCTCATTGTATTAATTGGGGTGATACCTCTGTAATTGCTAGATCTAATGATTATGTTTCCAAGAAATTTAACTGGAATCAAGAATTATATAACAAATCACTAAAAAATAAAAACAAACCTAAATCCTAGTCCGGTGATTGTACCATTTGGTACCCGTATATACTTGTTAAAAAGTTGTTTATGAAGGACCTTTAAAATAAATGAACTACATAGTAAATTAGTCCACATGTATATAGCTATTATTTCTCTCTCTCTCTCTCTCTCTCTCTCTCTCTCTCTCTCTCTCTCTCTCTCTCTCTTTGCTCGATGTATTTATTTATTTTTTTCGTTTTTTCATTAATAATTGCTTTTGGAAAATTTTTGTAAATTTCATTATAATAATTTGTATAATACCTCCCCTTTTTTCAAAATGTATTTTTTTCTGGGTTGAATCATCTGTGACCGCGTGTGTATCCTCCAAGGTGTGGCTACCCTCAGGCGTTTCCTCGTTTCTGTAGAGGGAAATCGACCTTATTGCTAATCTTGTAGTGTCAGTTTGGATATTAAGCCTACCTTAATTATGTTTTTTTGCCTCTGTAAGATCAGTTGTGCCTGAGTAAAGGGTCGAACTAAACCGAAAGTGCTCGGCTTATCTCGCTTTTCATTTTGTTTCCTTCGTGGCAAAAACCTTTATTTATACATAGCATCACGTTTTATATACGTCGTGATCAAGTTATTCATATATATATATATATATATATATATATATATATATATATATATATATATATATGTATGACATATATATATATATATATATATATATATATATATATATATATATATATATATATATATATATATACAAGGATATATCCTATATATATATATATATAATATCATATATATATCGGAACCACAATTATCAGTGAAGAGGGATCCAATCAGACGACACAGTTAGTTACACGTGCTTTATCTCTATAATTACGAAACGCATCATGTTGTCAGTAATGGCAGCACGAAACTTTTCGTATTATATTAATAAAACACGTGTAGCTGACTGCCGTCTGATTGGACCCCTCTTCACTGATATTTGTGGTTTCCTTGATATATTATATATATATATATATATATATAATATATATATATATATATATATATATATATATATATATATATATATATATATATAATATAATAACTCATATGAAAGTGATTTATCTCTCAGTGAGTATCAACCCCATTTTTTTAACAGAAAAAACTAAGATACAGGTTTTTTAATATAAACCTTATGCCACTGGCCCAATGGCAGGAAGATAAAGTAAAGTAAGTATGTATTAATATAAGTGACTTCGTATCCTCACATTCTATGCAACAATGGGATAAAAGTAAATTTTATTATGATAAGATTTATATAGCATTTTTCCCCAAAAGAAACAACATCACAATCAGCGATTACACACACACACCTGGCCAAACAATTTACCAATCTCCCTCTGTTTTTATTATCGTGTATGCTTTACAAACGCTCCCAACACCATTCACAGCTTTCCAATATCCGTTAACCATCAATCACTAGTTCCCCAAAAAATACTACGTGCGCCTATCTACCTTTGAATGCAGTCCGTTTCATCAAAATACTTTCTGGCTTCACTTTGCATTTCGGATAAATGTTCGCTACGTGGCCACTCTGTGTATTAGAGAAAGTCTCTTGGATATAGTTCTATAGCTTATTGACATTTTTAATAACTGATCTCTTCTTTCCGTATTTCCCATTACCTTCTGTTATTTCTTGCTAATGAACACCATAATATTCCATGGAAGCTTGGATTTTAAGTCAGTGGCCCCATTGGTGGGGCTTGTTCCATATGAATAGGGTTCGTCTTCTTTTATATGTCCCTAGGAAACCTGATATACTCGCTACATGCTGATGAGAAAAAGATTATAAGAAGAATTGAGAAGATTCTTTATTGAGAAAGCAATTTCGCGAGCGAGGAAGTCGTTCTATGGACTGAGAGATAATACTAAGGACAACCAAAAAGATATTTGTCCCTTCCCTTTAATCCAGAAGTAAAGAATATAAGTGGACATATCAAGAAAGTCAGAAGGAAACTAAAATTGTGTTCAAATAGTAAAATACAATAAGACGTTCCCTCGTAAAAAACAATAACAATGATAAAAATCCCATAGTCCCAGGAGTTTACGAACTACCGTGTATGGATTATAATAGTAAATATTTTGGTGAAAGTGGACGGGGACTAGATATACGTTTGGGCGAACATAAGCGAGCTTATGAACTACAATCACAAAACAGCGCAATGGTAGCACATGCATTCAGGAATGATCATAGACCCAACTGGAACGAGGCTAAAATTATCTTTACAAGTAACAATGTAAATGTCAGACGACTAGTCGAGGGAGCTGCTATAAGTTTGGGAGAATCATTCAAAGGAAACAAGTCTTTTGTCAACGAAGACCCATTTGTTAATTTTTATATTACTAGTATGTTTTTAAAAGATTTTAACTGGAGGACAGGCTCTGTTTTTCCCTCTCCTGATGCTGCCTCTGCCTTGCCTCTTCCAGTCCAGGTAACCGCTGCCCCGGGGGAGTCTGATAACGGTGCCCAATCTACGCCCTTGGATGAAGGACTTCATGTAATGTTGCAACAACCTGTACGAAGATCCAACAGGATTGCAGCCAGAAGGATTGATAGGGGAGAGGGTATCACCTAGTTGTTGTTAACTACCCTCTTTCTTCACCTGGCCCATTAACGAGCTAACGACCGTTGTCAATGATCTTCAACGTCTCTTGTTTTTAAATTTACCTCTGTATTTGTCGTAACTTATTGTTCATTTGGACTGAAGATGAACCCAGGGAAGGGTTCGAAAGCTTTCTGTAAAGTCTTCAAAATTATACACGGACGTTTTACACTTTGTATTATTGTGGACCCTTTAGAACATTATATATACTCTCGTGATAGAGAGTTTTTCCCTAATAATAATAATAATAATAATAATAATAATAAGTAATAATAAGTAATAATAATAATAATAATAATAAGTTTTTCGATCAACATCGAAAACAGAGCACTGGGGCAATACTCTGAAAACCAGTGAAGACGAGTGGCTTAAAGAGTGCATGGGAAGAAGGACTAATAAAAGCAGACGAAGACCAGAAATACAGAGACAGGAGAAAAGACAGAAAGAACAGAGGAACTGGCCACAACAAACCAATGCATGGACAATACATGAGACAGACTAAAGAACTAGCCAGCGATGACAATTGGCAATGGCTACAGAGGGGAGAGCTAAAGAAGGAAACTGAAGGAATGATAACAGCGGCACAAGATCAGGCCCTAAGAACCAGATATGTTCAAAGTACGATAGACGGAAATAACATCTCTCCCATATGTTTAGGAAGTGCAATACGAAAAGTGAAACCATAAACCACATAGCAAGTGAATGCCGGCACTTGACAGAACCAGTACAAAAAGAGGCATGATTCAGTAGCAAAAGCCCTCCACTGGAGCCTGTGCAAGAAACATCAGCTACCTTTGCAGTAATAAGTGGTACGAGCACCAACCTGAAGGAGTGATAGAAAACGATCAGGCAAAGATCCTCTGGGACTATGGTATCAGAACGGATAGGGTGATACGTGCAAACAGACCAGACGTGACGTTTGATTGACAAGGTCAAGAAGAAAGTATCACTCATTGATGTCGCAATACCATGGGACACCAGAGTTGAAGAGAAAGAGAGGGAAAAAATGGATAAGTATCAAGATCTGAAAATAGAAATAAGAAGGATATGGGATATGCCAGTGGAAATCGTACCCATAATCATAGGAGCACTAGGCACGATCCCAAAATCCCTGAAAAGGAATCTAGAAAAACTAGAGGCTGAAGTAGCTCCAGGACTCATGCAGAAGAGTGTGATCCTAGAAAGGCAACACATAGTAAGAAGAGTGATGGACTCCTAAGGAGGCAGGATGCAACCCGGAACCCCACACTATAAATACCACCCAGTCGAATTGGAGGACTGTGATAGAGCAAAAAAAAAAAAAAAAAAAAAAAAAAAAAAAAAAAAAAAATCTTAATAATAATAATAATAATAATAATAATAATAATAATAATAATAATAATAATAATAAGTCTTTATTGAAACGATATTGCTGCATCAGCTGCATTCAACTTGTAAATAGTCTTCTCTATTTTTCTAATAATAGCTTTCTCTCTGCTACTACAACTGGCGAGTATTGCGCCGATATTACTCATCAGGAGGAGTCAATTTCAGAATAATGGTTACAAATTTATTTATTTGTCAGAGTAAATGAACAGATATGTCAAAATTTAAGTTAATCTAGTGCCACTGCCGTGATCATGCTCGGATGATACCGAGAGAAACGTTGGCCACTAGATTAACTTATATTTTGACATATCTGTTCATTTACTCTGACAAATAAATAAATTTGTAACAATTATCCCTGAAATTGACTCCTCCTGATGAGTAATATCGGCGCAAAACTCGCCAGTTGTAGTAGCAGAGAGAAAGCTATTATTAGAAAAATAGAGAAGACTATTTACAAGTTAAATGCAGCTGATGCAGCAATATCTTTCAATAAGACTTGTTTGAAAGAGGTCTCCATCCAATAAATAATAATAATAATAATAATAATAATAATAATAATAATAATAATAATAATAAAGCCCTCCACTGGAGCCTGTGCAAGAAACATCAGCTACCTTGCAGTAATAAGTGGTACGAGCACCAACCTGAGGAGTGATAGAAAACGATCACGCAAAGATCCTCTGGGACTATGTATCAGGACGGATAGGGTGATACGTGCAAACAGACCAGACGTGACGTTGATTGACAAAGTCAAGAAGAAAGTATCACTCATTGATGTCGCAATACCATGGGACACCAGAGTTGAAGAGAAAGAGAGGGAAAAAATGGATAAGTATCAAGATCTGAAAATAGAAAAACATAAGAAGGATATGGGATATGGGCCATGGTGGGAAATTTTTTCATACCCCATAATCATAGGAGCACTAGGCCACGATCCCAAGATCCTTGAAAGGAATCTAGAAAAACTAGAGGCTGAAGTAGCTCCGGGCCTCATGCAGAAGGAGTGTGATCCTAGAAACGGCACACATAGTAACGAAAAGGTTGATGGACCCTCCTAAGGCGGCAGGAATTGCAACCCAGGAACCCCACACTATAAATACCACCCAGTCGAATTGGAGGACTGTGATAGAGCAAAAAAAAAAAAAAAAAAAAAGAAAAAAAAAAAAAAAAAAAAAAAAAAAAAAACAAGAAAAAAAAAAAAAAAAATAATAATAATAATAATAATAATAATAATAATAATAACAATAATAATAATAATTTTCCTCGTCTCTTGACTTTTCATTTCATCAGTCTCTCTTATGAATTTGTAACACGTTTAGATAAAGTTTGAGGGCCGATAAATCATTCTTCATAATATACCCTTAAGCTTCTCACTATTCGTTCACTTTAACTCGTGGTAAACATACCAGTGAATATCAATAAATTTCCAAAATCTAAAAGAAAAAAAAAATTTAAATTAAAGACACCAGAGAATTATATACCAATGACGACTGTGAAGAGTAATAGTATGCAGATATGGTAGTGTCCTCGAGTTGAGGAGTTTGATCATACGATCGTGTCACGAGACGCTTGGTAATTTAATCTGACACGTGGTAGTGACAGAAATATTCCCTTTAGCTAAAAAAAAAAAAAAAAAAAAAAAAAAAAAAAAAGGCAAGACGGAAAACGTGTGATGCTGAGTGCTCCCAACCATCCATAAGAAATGAGAATCTCTCCTTGGAAAACCCGAGAGGAAATCTTAAGCAGGACTAGAAAAATCTCTTCGCACATGGAGTGTTGAGGACATTTTTATACTTTGTGAAAATTAAATCTATACTTTATATTTACTTTCCTAAATATATAAAAAAATTAAGAGTGATTATTAAACCCCGAATTAGCAAGAACCTTTGATGCATTCAGAGAATTATTTATCGAGTTACAACAGATGCTGTTCAAAATGTTTAAAACATTTTCCTTGTTATTCGAAAATTTTAAAACATTGGAGCGTTGAGGGCAATTTTAACCGATGAAAAATTGGAACTTATATTTTATATTTACTGTCCTATAATAAATAAAAATTAAGAGTGATTACTAAACCCCGAATTAGCAGCAAATTTAAGGATATTCTGGGAATTATTTTCAAAGTTTTTAAACCATTATCCTTGGAGTATTGTGGACATTCTTCTAGTTCTGCAGAATTAGAATTTACATTTTCTATTTATTATCCTAAGAGAATGAAAAATTAAGTGATTTACTAAACTCTGAATTAGCAAGAAAATTATGGACATTCTGAAAAATATTTTCGAGATGAACCATAATGTTATTCCCAATTTTTAAAATATATCTTTTTAAAACGTGGATATAAGGACAAACGCAGAATGTACATGAGAGAAGGGACATAACTCGAGATAAAAAAAAAAGTTGGGGAGGAAGGGGAGCAGGTTTTAAGAAATATAGCAGACTTGCCAACTCAAACTCATGGAACATAAATGTCTCTCTCTCTCTCTCTCTCTCTCTCTCTCTCTCTCTCTCTTACAAGCATGATTCAAAACACGTGGCAGTCTTGCCAACTGATACACATGGACATCAAATCTCTCTCTCTCTCTCTCTCTCTCTCTCTCTCCTCTCTCTCTCCGCACGTTTGTAAGAACTCCTCCCCTTACACAGTCCCAAAGGATAAAAGTGACGATAATCATGGTGATTAAATACTCGTATATGAAGACCCAACACCCACCCACCAAAGGAGAGAGCGGTGAAGAACCATGTGATGTTAAAATGTACAGTACTACATATTCAGTTTCAAGGAGAGACTGTAAGCCCCTCTAAAATCACTTATAATAATCATTCTAGTACAACTACCCGTGGAAGGGTTTGCAAGATGACAGAAATCAGAGACCTATTCGCAACACTTCACGGAACAGAAGACCTGGTAATAACTAACACAATAATCAGAAAACAAAATACTAACCGAACGCTGATGGATAGCAGACGTAACATCCAGCGTAAATATCCAATCTGCAGCACAGTCGTATTTTCCTCTGGAATTTGGACTGGAATTTCCGGCTGGATCCAGTTAGCAAGAATGATGTCTGCATACCTTGGAACTACCCCCACTGCCTGGAAAGCAAAAGGGTTAATTTGAATCCAGCAAGCATTTCTATTAGTTGTTTATCAAGAAAACATATTTATGACGTTCCTGCATTTACTTTTTTACCAATCCCTCCCGCCCACCTGCCCATACTGTCTTTTGACCACTACTAATTTAGGGAGAACGCTAGGAACTGCTCTCCTAGATGCAACTGAAGTATAAAAAAAAGTAATGTGACAGACTATATAAAACAATGGTATCCACTACCTCCCTGACAGATGCCCAACCACATGTCACCAACTGCACTACCAGAAAGACGCTGCTAGTGGGCACAAGGACGTTCTCTTCAACAATCCCACATTGTAAGACGACCACCGTACACCTAAGAGTACCTTATGGTACACAACGGCTGCCCCGTAAAATCATACGGCCATTGAAATCTCACTTTCTAAAGATAAAGGTTCATCATCGCTGACGCCAAGAGTGCCCTAATTGGCACCGATTTTGGGCATTACAAAGTACTCTTAAATTTTCCTTTCAAATGCCCTCCATCTGCACGGGTCCAAAACAGCCGCTGCCCAGTCTCATCAGAAGGACCTACGAATGAGACTACCTATATCGGACTCCAGAAGCACATTTAATACAACCCCATCACAACAGGCGTGGCAGAGAACCCCCATCAATCCCTCAATTTAGCACCCATCACGAGGTGTAACGGCTGTAACCTGAAGGTATAAGTACCCTGGGTGCTCCCCGAGGGGCAAAAATAAATGCCCAAATGCCCATCCGCCAAAAGTGATGTTCAGCAAACCATTCTGCGTACCAGGCGATTTCTTCCCTGCAGGTAATACCAACCGTCCAGACTATGAACTGGGAATGCTAAATGGACAGTCGAGAGAAGATGCCATCCTTGTATCAGAACATCAAAAGAAACCAAAATACAATTCATATTCTTGAGAAACAACGCCAGCAAGTATCCCATAACCCAGCCTTAGAGAGGCCCATAGCCAGCCATCTTGAAGCCATTATGTTACTTATACATAGCAACAGGGTTGGTGATTTCTTTTTAATAAAAAAAATTAAAAAAATCAGTGATTTATTTTATTTTTTATTTATTTGATTTGTTTATCTATTTAGTTTTTTTATTTGTTAGATGTTTTTTCAATCCTTTTTTCCCTCAAAAATGTATCTTATGACAGAATTACTATTGACTTATCTTTTACGTTTCCAGTTGTGGCCTAAAGTATGAACTTGCAATTTTTTTTATGTCAAAATAAATAGATGCAGCACAGTTATGCTGAAGTTTTTATTAACCTCCAAACCATATTTTTCAATCTGTTTGCTTTCAAATAAAAAAAAGCAAAAATAAGAAAATAAAAAAATCATGATTTTTAATGAAAAAAATCAATGATTTAATAACTTGATTAAATCAGTGTGATTTAATCAAGCCATGCTTAAGTTTTTATTAACCTCCAAACCATATTTTTGAATTTATTTGCTGTCAAATAGAAAATAAATCATGATTTTTTAATGAAAAATCAATTATTTAATCAAGTTATGCTTAAGTTTTCATTAAGCTCCAAACCTTATTTTTCAAATTGTTTTCTTTCAAATTAAAAAAAATTGAAAAATGAAAAAAAATTTAAATCATGATTTTTTAATGAAAAAATCAATGACCTAATCACAATTAAATCAGTTTGATTTAATCATTGTCAACCCTGCATAGCAACACAGATGAGTATCAATGGACAGGTTCCAACGTAGACTTACATGTGGGAAAAAATATCCAACCTGCATTTCCTCCAGATCTGGCAGCAAAATCCGACCGCAGAGGACAACAAAAGTGATCACAGCAAACTGAAAAAATACGTACCGAACAATGCAAGCGCTAAATGTGTACAGCTGCAATAAGACATCCATTGAAAACGATTCCCATGAAAATGTCTGAACAATGGCATATAAATTTTCCGTTAAATTGTTGCATGCATCGTTTGCTATTGTGTGTGTCAATGTTTACCTGAGCTCCATATTTTCCCTTTTACTTTCGAATCAATATGTCCATTTCTTTATTATTTCCTTGTTTATTGGTATTTTGTGCATTAACACTCACCTGCACGCTTTTGTTTTATATTTTGTGTATTTTTTTACTGCGCTTTTACATATTTTACCAATTCATAGCCAAAACCTCTAATCTAGACAGTGTCTTTGAAGACATATGCCTACACGTTTTTGCGTTTTTCTTTCTACATTTTCTCTTTTGTAAAGGGTATTTGTCTTTTATTTACAAGTGTCTAACGTGGAGCACTCGGTGTTTGGGCATATGTCGCCAAAGATACTGTTTATACAAAATAAAAAATCCACTAAAAGAGTACCATATATAAATGTAAAGAGATGTCATGAATTTAGTTTTCATTACACAAGTGAAAATCTTTTTTTTTCTTTTATCACAAACATCTTCAATATATGGTCTGCTACTTTTTTTCATGAAACTTATTATTTCCACCGGTACTGTTTCACAAAGGAGACATTGGTGGAAAGAAAATGTATAAACATTTAGGCGCAAGTCATCAAAGAAATCGTTCGTAATATGAATTCCACTGATAGAGAATCACTTACAAAATGAAAAGATATATCTGTGGACTCCCGGTTTCATTAAACACGCCAAAAAAAAAAAATAATAATAATAATCCATTCGCAAACATTAATCAACTCATTACAGATAAATCGATGGTACTTGGTAATTATGAGAACGTCAGGTATTTAGGGCTGCCCGATATTCCGTGGACATCTGATATCTAAGTTTGCTACGTTAATTACAGTTGCAGCCATTGTTTACCAAGGTATTATTGCACATAGTCGGTAAGGCTGCATGTTTGTGAATGCTATTCGGTAGGATTTAATCTCTACCATGAGATCATACCTACCACTATCAGAATAATGACTGACGAATATCAGTGACGCAAAACACCATCGATAATACGGAGAGAGTCACAGTACTTAACAAGAATTTGATTTATAACTGCTTTATTTTATTTAAAGAACAAAATATTCCCCCATACTAACATAAAAAATAAAACGATAAAAGAAGAATGACGTAAGACACCCTTGATAATACGTAATGAATTATCAGTACTTGGTGAAAAGTTTTATATTCATTAAACTAACATCTTTGTCTTTGATACAATAAAGAGGAGCAGTATCTAAATTAAAACGGTACCTTGGGAATATGAAATAAAGAACCCCGTGTTCTTTTTTTTAATAAAAAAAATAAAATTCACCCTTATATTCAGATTACGCTTTTCCTCTAATTACTTCAAGATTTTAATGAAAATCTTCCTCTCTCTCTCTCTCTCTCTCTCTGTCCTTGACGATCTTGTCAAAAAAAAAAACAAATAGCGTAAGAGGAAATAAATTAAAGCCAAAAGATAATAGGGTACATGTCAATGAAATATGCAGAGAGAGAGAGAGAGAGAGAGAGAGAGAGAGAGAGAGAGAGAATAAAACATTTGAATGTGAAGTCACTTGACAGATGAAAAAACAAGCAATAAAGATGAACGTGAAAGTAAATCAACTCTGGGAGCAGGCCTACAGGAGCCGTTAACTGGACATTCAAGCTTCCAAAGAATATGGCGCTCATTTAGAAAGAAGTAACAGAAAGGTAACGGGAAAACGGAAAGAACACATCGGTTATTAAAAGAAATTATAAAGGAAATTGATAAATGAAAAGATAAAAATATAAGGAAAAATTAAAATGCAATTTTTTATCTATTTTGTGGTCTTTTTATATCAAATTACAGTGAACATCCTTTTATAAAATCCCATGCATCGTAAAAATATGTAGTATAGTTAAAAAATCAAAATCCACCTCATGTTCTTTATTCCGTGCTCTTTTCATATCAAATTACAGTCAATATCATTTTATAAAATCCCACGCATCGAAATAAGTTTCCATGAACCTTCCAGTGCAGCTCTCAAGAGGGACATAAATCTCCCCCTATGAAAATTCCTGACCTCATTACAAGGTCTAATGACCTCGGGGTCACCGAAGCCAATTGCACGAACGAAAACAATCACACAGCCTCGTATTTGTTTTTGACATATTTGATGGCCCTTCCCAAATTATATGCTTCCGTTTCAGGAGGCTCAAATGACCCTAATCCAACGGCCCCACACACACTACCCCCCCCCCCCCCCTCCCCCCCACCCACAATTCATTTTGGAGTCGTATCCCATTAATCTGTCTTCCACTTATAGCCCAAATGTCATCTCTCTCTCTCTCTCTCTCTCTCTCTCTCTCTCTCTCTCTCTCTCTCTCTCGGGACATTGAAAAATATAATTGGAAACGAAAATTAAATTCCATTTTACAATTTCGAGCTAGATGACCACTCCAGACAAATGAAATCGTTTATTGATATTGTTTTTTTTTATATTTTTAAATGATGAATGGCATATTGCTAAATAAACATAGTTGAATTAGCAGAT
>NC_061100.1:105131369-105163788 GCF_015104395.2 Macrobrachium nipponense | reverse complement strand
CCATCTCTCTAGTGATGGAGTTGAGAAATAAAGCTGTTTTAAGATATCAACTTCCTCCGTTTGAATCATCTCCCTTATTCTAAGAAGAATCAACTTTACTAAGATATAACGTAGGCGAGAAGAGAAGTAGAACCAGCAATGCTTACGAACAACAGTCGTAAGAAAAGACAAACAATCTTTCGCCAAACCGGACGAACATAATAATGGTGGCAAGAGGAGACCCAACTTACACAAGAACCATATCAGCCTACCGAAGAATTTAAATCATCGAATTCCAGCTATAAATCAATAATAAACTGAGGAAACGGGATCTTCAATCACCATGCAACTGTAAACATCCTATGAATACGAGGATATGTCATTCACTAAGAAGAATTCGAGCATCAACATCGACGTTTGAGTGACTGTCATCACATATCCCCAAGAATCAAAAACCGGACGCGAAGCAGCATCGAACATCAACGGAAAGAAGAAACAAACAGGAAACAACGCGCGATCACAAGCAAGGACGTGGAGATTAGGCCAAGAGGAAGCGATGCGAGAGAGAGAGGGAGGCTGTGACGTCATCACGACATTGACATCTTCCTGCGACGCGAGAGAGAGAGAGAGAGAGGCTGTGACGTCATCGGAACGCCAACAATCTTTCCCCATATAAACCAAAGCTAAGTAGAACCTTTATCTATTCAGGTTTTTTCTCAGTGAAGTGTTGTACATCAAGAGTCGATCGTCCAGTATTCCTGGGGTGAGTTATTCGGTCTTAACCTTCATTCATTACAGGAATCAATCTTCAACTACGAGTTCTCGCCCACAGATTCTTTTTCTCGTTGTTGCTAATCGCTTTTTCTTCCAGGAGTTCTCCGTATAATATCTTTATCAAATTACCTGTGTTAATAGTATCTTTTTGGGGGGATTTTCCTCTTATTTGCAACACATTTTTACTGTATATTGCATATGCGTTTACGTAGTGGTCGTGTGTACTCTTATAGATATTTTGATAGAACCGCAAGGAATAGGAGTGATAAGAAAAAAGTAAAAGTTAACATGGCAACTACTGCGGCTGGCAACCCGAATGTTGTGACGTTCGTCAGCGCGAGGTCAGCAATTGTCCCTTTTCAAGGCTGGGTCAATGGGTTCCTGCCTCAAAACGTTCAGGCATGGATCTCATCTGTAGACGCTCATTTAAATGCAAAAAGCATCACAGACCCATCTGTACAATTACAGGAAGCCAAAAGCTTCATAGACTTTGCTAAAAGAGACGCAAGTGCATATCTAAGAGGTGTTTCTTTCCAAGAGTCGGTTACATGGGACGAGTTCAAAGTTAGGTTACGTGCTGTGTATGGCGGTGAAGAGGCTTTAGACGTAGTACTAGCTTTAAGGAACATCCTTTACCAAGCCTCTATGACTCAGCTTAATGTTGTAGAGCGGGCGGCGCTAATTGCCGACTGGCTAAATGAATATCAAGTAAATTTAAGTAACTCCGTGTGGGTTACAAGTTCCAAATTGCCTTGAAAGATTTTATACGTCTCATTTACCTCACGAGCATTACAGTCATGTTGCCTGAAGCTTTAGTACGGTGTTTTGACAAAAAGCTGCAGCCCAACAGTACAGAACTAGATGTGTATAAACAGATCAAAAAACACATGTCTAAATGTACTGACCTTGATCCCTCGCTTACTCAAGTTTTTGCAAAAAATGAGAATAAACCACAAGTAAACGTGGTCAATAATAATCAAGCTGCAGGGATGGTTTGTTATAACTGTAAAAGACCAGGTCACATGATTTCAGACTGTCAGACGCATTTTTGTTCAATTCATAACAGTTCCACTCATTCATATAATCGTTGCTTCTCGCGGAATCAACAGCAGAATCCTAAAAACACGCAAACAGCTGCCAATGAAAACAAAAAGAAGGGTAGTCCTCAGTACTTTAAATAGAAACAAGCGAACAGTAATGCTGCTCAACAGCAGAAACAAACAAATCGTGCTTCAGGTACCTCTGTTCCTGGGCCGTCTAGCCAGAACTTGCAAGGTCAGATGAATTTTCCTGGAGTGCTAAACAAAGCAAATACCACGTAGTAAGCTCCAGGGGGGGAGAGGACGATGTTGGGTCATCCATATCAACATCTTTTGTATCAAATAATCAGTTTAATCATTTATCAGATCATTGTGAGGGCAATCGATTTTCCTATGAAACACACGGCCGAATCCAAAAAATCTGTGCAGGTTCCCGTAGATTTGCAACAAATTCATGCAATTATAAGTCAAGATGAGTTACGCCCAACCTTACATGCAGTAAATTTGGACCATAAGTCATTTACCTTATTCTTTTATTCTGGTAGTCCACGTAATATCATGGATTTGCGGACTCATCATTTGATTTTTTCGAACTTCCCTATAGAGAAGTCCGGAGTAAGACTCTCGGTATAGGAATAATGAATTAAATGTGGTAGGAGTAACTCATGTTCAGTACAAGGTCGGTAAGCGCACGTTTTCCGATACCTTTATCGTTGTACAAAACATTGATATGTATCCCGCAGTAATTATAGGATATCCGTCTATGGGCACTCAAAACATTACCTTAGCCCATGCAAAACACGGCGTGTATATCAAAGGAAAATTCTATAAGTCTTCTAATACCCACCTAAAAAGCAGTTTTAGATAAATAAAGGAGGGACAGAAAAAAATAAGAGTAGTAATTGTACATCGAAGAAACCAATCACTTGTTTCCTCATTTGAACCCAAAGAAAAAATAAAATCCATGCGACCCAACAGAATTCTCGCTCACCCGTAATATTAGCTTGCAACGCAAACTCTCGAGCCGAACGTAACTTCGAACATATTAGTGCGTGTAAAGAAAACCTTGCCGGGATCTGAAATCCTAATCCTTTCCGACACTCTGAAAACACACGGATTATCCGTCACACAAGCCATTTATACAGTCGGCTCACAACAACAATGTAACATCGAAGTCTGTAATCATTTGAATACCACTTTAGTAATCCACAAAAATCATCATATCTTGGATGTGGAAGTTTATAAACATCGCATTGTTCTTACCTGTAGCTGAGATCAATCACGCTCAATCAGTTGCGGATGAATCCCTTTTGCAATCTATAAAAAATAAAATCAAGAAAGACATTCAAGAAGAAGAAATTCAGCAGAAATTTTTGAATCTTTTAACCGAATTTCATGATGTTTTTTCCACTACGGATGGAACCTTAGGAAAAACGGATGTCATCGAGCATCAAATAAGGTTAAAGAACAAACAGAAAGTTATCTATGAATCTTCGTACAGACTTCCTATGAAATTCCAGAATGAGATAAATGAGGTAGTAGGTAAAATGCTAAAAGAAGGAGTTATTAGGAAATCAAACAGCCCTTATAATTTTCCGTTAATAGTTGTACCGAAAAAAGATCGAACTTGGCGGATATGCATAGACTTTCGTCGCTTAAATGAGGAAACAATCCCTGACCGATTCCCAGTGCCATGTACTGACGATATTCTATCTTTACTAGGTCAGAACAAATATTTTGCCAGTTTGAATTTACTCAAAGGCTTCCATCAGATTCCGTTGGAAAAAGAGAGTATCCCATACACTGCCTTCAGCACAGCCAGGGGACATTATGAATTTTTGCGTATGCCTTTTGGTTTACGTTGCGCTCCTATAACTTTTACTAGAATGATAAACATTGTGTTTGGAGACTTGTTAGGAGATATCCTACATGCCTATATGGACGACCTTGTAATCTTTTCTAATACCTTAGAAGAACATCTACGTAAATTAGTAAAAAAAATTTAGATTAGTGCTACAAAGACTAAGGCAGCATAAACCTAAGGGTAAAGATAAAGTAAGTGTGAATTTTTTAAAACAGAACTAGTCTATTTAGGTTTCACGGTGCTAGTCAAGGTCTTAAAGTAGTCCATGATAAGGTATCGGGCTATCCGTAACTTTCGTTTCCGATACCTACTAACGTCAAGGGAATACAGCAATTTCTAGGATGTAGTGGGGCTTTACTACCGCCCGCTTTATACAACAACTACTAAATCATAGCCGCTCCCCTAACCGATCTTATAAAGAAGGGCGTAGATTTCATATGGTCTGAAAACATCAACAGGCGTTCGATACCTTGAAAGATGAACTGTGTAGTTCTCCTATCTTGAAATTGAAATTTCCTGACTTCGGTAAGGAATTCTTTATTGCAACAGACACCTCAGACCTAGGAGTATGTTGGTGTATTGCTTCAACAATATGATAAACAGTTTTTCCCTATAGCTTTTTATTCACGTAAACTGAGACCTTTCCGAAAGTAATATAAGCAGTAATAATAGACAAGGAAGGGCTCGCTATTGTTAATTCACTAGTGCATTTTAAGTTCATAATATAAACGGTTATCCAGTCAATGTTCTCACTGATCATAAGCCCCTAACCGACTTCTTTAAAGGCTTTAGTCACAGCCCTAAGCGAACTCGGTGGCATATGATCATCCTAGACTTTGGCGTGAGGATCGGGTATTTACCTGGGAAAGCAAATATCATTGCTGACGCATTATCACGCAACCCCTCGTCATCTTGAACAGAGCCATTAGCTGAATTAATAGATATATCAACCTCCATGCCCATTGTTAAAACTATATCTGAACAGGAAGATCAGGGCTGGAGTGCTGAACTATTACAGATGGAACAAAGAAAAGATCAGCAATTAGAAAAAAATAAAAAAAAAAAAAAAAAACGCATTAAACGGAAATCCGAAGGAAAAGGAATATATTAAGTATTAAGCAGCAGAAATTAATATAATCAAAGATAATATCTGGTGTAGATCCGTGACGAGGAAAAACCCGCAACACACCACAGTTTTTGAATAACGACCAGGTGGTGGTACCGATTTCACTCATACCCACTGTCTTAAGATGGTTGCATGCAAATCCACTGCATGGACACCCGGGTTTTTCCATCATGTCACAGAAAGCCAAATCCTTATTTTATTGGCATACGATGCTTACTGATATAAAAAAGCACATAGCTAATTGTCGCACTTGTCAAGAATACAAAGGGGACACGAAGACACCTGTCAGCCTAGGGGCTTATCCCATGCCAAATCAACCCTTTGAAAAAGTACACTTAGATTTATTAACAGGGTTTTACGAGTCGGACAGAGGAAATAAGCACCTCCTAGTAATCATAGATGCCTTGACTCGATATACAGAACTGATAGCGCTTAAAACAAAAACCGCAGTCGAGTGCGCTAGGAAGTTTTACGAGTGCTACATTTGTAAACATGGAATTCCACACATAATCATATCCGAGAATTCAATAATCACTTCCTTAACTCCTTGTGTGAATTCCTTTGCATAAAAAAAATCAATACCATGATCTACCACCCAGAGTCTAATGGGCTAGTTGGAAAGGGCAAATCGTAGGTTTTAAACATTTTAAGGGTCACCTTAGGGGGGGGGATGGACCCCAACTGGGACATTGCCATACCTGCGGTACTAAGCACTCTTAATCACTCATATCATGTATATTAAAATGTCACCGCACGAGGCACTGTACGGTATCCCAGCTAGAACACCTTTCCATGTATTAACGCCTACAACCAATTTATCAAATCCTCTAAAGGATGTTATGGATGCAAGCATAAGTCGATATAATATACTTCGTAAGAATCTAGAAGAAACACAAATTATAATGAAAAGAAATCATGATAAAATAGCTAAGCCAACTAGAACATATGCCGTGGGCGATAAGGTATACATACAAGTATACGTACGTAAAGGTTTAAACTACAAACTGACACCTAAGTTTGAAGGCCCGGTTTACATTTTAGAAACATTAACGGCCAATAGATTTAGGGTTCAAAACGTATCCCAACCCACTGATATGAGAAATCGTTCCATTGGCACTATCAGAAACTAAAGAAGGGTAGATGGAGTGAGGGAAATTTTTTGTATCTATGAAACTTGTATAATAATTTATATATATATATATATATATATATATATATATATATATTATATATATATACATATATATATATATATATATATATATATATATATATCATATATTTTACTCAGTTCACAGGTCGGTTTCAAAATAAATCTGTTATTGTTATGTGATAAGAGAGTGATATTGTTCGTTCGACATCTTTGTCGTGTGGGAAGAGCGCTAAAATGAAATAATTAGAGTTTAATCATGGCACTATTATAGAAAGAACAGAAGACGTTTTCATTACAGCAAGTAATATAGTCATAGAAGTAGACATGCAGGCAATATTCTTGCCTGAGGATGACGTCCTAACTTAACTAAAGAAATGACCTGTTGAGGTTTGCTGTTTCGTTAGGGAAATGCACAACGTTATTTTCATGCTAACTCAGAGATTTCGCTAGCTCAAATCCTAACGTCGCGGAAATGTTATCATATGACTTGCAGAATAAAACCACCGAGGCAGAAGAAAAAAAAAAACTTGCTCGAGACCTGCTGATGTGGTCTGTGCGGCACAATACTCTCGAACGTTGCAACCCGCTTATATTTGCTGGATTAAACATCTTTGGGATCTGTTTGCCAGTTTAGGCTTAGGAATTTCAAATTGCCTTAAGATAGATAATCAAATAAGAGAATTGAGTTTTTGCAACATAAAACCGAATTAGCTTGTCCGAACTGCGTAGCCAGTTATCCTCAATCAATCAAATAATGAGTTTGGTGAACGAACATTCTAGTAATATCGATCAGATTATGGAAGTTCAACACTTGCTGGCTACGTTAGCTTATTATAGTTCGAAAATAGATCATATCCGTACCGCCAAAAAAAATATCACATTTTTATTGAGAAATCAAAGGACTATTGTAGAAGCTATTACGTAGCAACAAACTAGGTTATATTCCTTTATTAGACGCCATAAAATAGAGTTTTATTATAGCTTAATATCGGTAAGCGTTGAAAATTACAGGATTTTATGATCACTATCACCCTTTGATTCTTCCGATGCCCCTGGCAATCATAACAAAATAGCACCGTTCCCAATCTTTCATGACAAATAACTCAAGTCCAGTAATATCCAATTTGACGGGACAGGTATTGATTTCCCCTGATAAGAAATCATATACAGTCATTAAAGACTTAGATAAATTCACTCACTGTTCAGAAGCCATGAATAATAAAGTTTGTACAGCTGACTCTTTTGAATTCCATCCTATATCAATGGATTCATGTTGAGTTAGGCATAGTGCTAAACGGTTTCTCTCTCCCATACACGCGAAACCGGTTGTCTTAAAGAAACTTTTATCCTTTTGACAGTAATAAGTTCAATTACAGAATGAACAATGGCTCCTGGATCCGATACGACAAGGTAGGTTTTCAAGTGTCATGTCCGGATGGGGACCACCGCCCATTCCCAAGTCTTTGTCGCAGCTGATGGTTGTACAGGGACATCTACAAACTACACAGTCAGAGGGGTCAACACTATAATACGAGAGAGGTACTACTTCGCTAACTACACCTGGGCGACTACAATTATCCCATCACTACCTCTCCCATACAACGCGCGGGTGGCTCATCGTTTGACGCAACTGGCTGAGATGGACCACGCGTCGCCGACTTATGCAGGAGGAGAAAATCTTCGTTACTACGTGCTGCTAGCCGTGTTTTGCGTTACGGCAATGATTATTATCGCCGTTAACATCTTTGCTTGGCGTAGGTTGAGGCAGACACAGAAGGATCTTCAAGGGAACGTTTTGCCGTGTCCAGACGACACTCCTGTTGCGTTAAAAGCGTATACGTTCAGGGCCATCTGAAACTGGCCATTTCACCTGGTTCCTAGGAAAACTGTCTGTAATTGTGTTGTGTGTGAAAAGCGGTCTGTATGCTGGCAATATGTAGAACAAGAGACACTCCAAGCCTTTGCATTTTGAACAGTTAAAAGTATCTTTCGGGCACCTAATAAAATATTGTAGCCCAATATGGGCACCTAATAAAATATTGAAGCCCTATATATTAAACTATTGGTGCGTGTACGTACCAGGAATCTATATCCGTGCACAATTATATATTACAAAGAGTGACAAGTACTCTTTAACAATTATCCATGATCATGTTATATATATTTACTGAGTAACTGCTACTCTTAATCGGGTTACCTATTACTATAATCTTCATGTATACATGTCCACCTTTTAATTTTTTTTTTGGTACCTAATAATCATTATTATCAAACATGGATCTATATTTTCCATGCATTTTTCTTTATTTATGAATATGTCCAAAAAGGGTATGTAACAAAACCTTTTTATGCACTTAATCACTTGTTATGATTATGTCTAAATATATGTTACGAGCACACTCCTAAGAAACCATGTTTAAAGTAACTTTTGTTATTCAAGGCTTGAATGGTAGCTGTCCGAGCCTAATGTAATAAATACATTCTTTGTAACAGATAATTACATATCTGTAAATAGAACCCATGACCTGAGGGGTCATTGGTGAATTAGGAGTGTCCTACGTGACAATCTCAAATCTAGATCACGCTGTGCAATGCTTGCAGTAGCCTGGTTTGCATTTGGGTACATCATCAATTCATGTATCTGTTATCTTATCACAACACCTTCCATGGGAAGCGGTTGACCTGTTAACCTGCGCCGGAAACTTGTGACTTCCGAGCCGGCGGACTACTTATTCTTTTTTGTATAAATCGCTGAGATAGCTAGTGTTTCGCTATCGACACGATGCTTTGAAATGTTAGTTCTATTCCAGTTATCAAATGGAGCGGTCTTCTGACCAAACCATCTATCTAGTGATGGAGTTGAGAAATAAAGAAGAATCAACTTTACTAAGATATAACGTAGGCGAGAAGAGAAGTAGAACCAGCAATGCTTACGAACAACAGTCGTAAGAAAAGACAAACAATCTTTCGCCAAAGCTGAAGAACATAATAGATGTTGTCAGGATCTACTCAATATATAGTGCTAGGTCAGCATGGGGTCAACCGCTCGCTGAGTTTTCATTGGTTGGTGGCGCGATGCGTTCCTGCTATTGGTTGGAGGAAGTTTCCTCAAGACACTTCTCGTCTTTGATGGTCGCGCTGTTGCAGCCTAGCTGACCGTCGAGGCTGGGGCATGACTTCCCTGGCCGTTGTGTCATGAAGGCTCACATTATCATTGGCTTCTGGGCTGCTTGTCTCATCTGGTATTCTTTGATCGGGGGTGTCGACCAGACCGAGCGACACCCCCGATCAAAGAATACCAGATGAGACAAGCAGCCCAGCAGCCAATGATAATCCGAGCCGTTGTGACACAGCGGCCAGGGAAGTCATGCTCTAGCCTCGACGGTCTGCTAGGCTGCAACAGCGCGACTATCAAAGACGAGAAGTGTCTTGAAGGAAACTTCCTCCAACCAATAGCAGGAACGCATCACGCCACCAACCAATGAAAATTCAGCGAGCGGTTGACCCCCTGCAGACCTACCACTATATATTGAGATTCCATCTCAAGGAAAAGAGCATTCATTCAGATTTGCAGGCGAGCAGCGGTAGAAGACGGACGTGTCGCGATCTCCTCTCCGACGGCAGCACCAGAGGACCACCATTGGCGGAGAAGAAGCTGCTCTCCCATTGGCGGAGAAGAAGCCGCCCTCTCATTAGCGGAGAAGAAACCGCCTTCTCATTGGCTGTCCGCTAGATGCTTCAAGCCAGTTTTCAACTCAAGCTTTGAGACCGACCTCAAATCAACACTACCAGCTAAAAACGCTTGAAGAAGACAGTACTCGCCTCTTATTGGTGGAGAGCAGAGGAGCCGCTTTTTCATTGGCGGTTCGCCAAAGTCGTTAGTGTACAAGACAACCCCGCCCCCCATCCCTTGCCACCCAAAAACCTTCGCTCCTCTATCCTCCCCCTTACCTCATTCCATACCATTCACTAATCTCTCATACCTTCATTCTCTTTTGTTTCTATCAGTAGCATTAGTAACAGTACTAACTCTGCCTAGAATTAGAGGGACGTGGCCCATGAGGTTTTTTAAAATCAGAACTCGATTCTAGGTCGTCGGCATCGTCCTGGCCCCTTTTTCAGTGCCAGCATAGGGATAGGTAGCGGTCACCCTTCCTTGTGACATTATAAAACAACTTGTTCATCCATTATACTCTCCCATAATATTCAACCATTCATTCATTGTACCATTTAAATCATTATCCCATTATCATCCACATTCATCATTTAATTAGTAATGCAACCAAAAAAATCCTAATTTTCAATCATGGGGAAAGCAAGAATAAGGGATAATGGGGATAGACGAAATAAACTCTGGGAAGTCTTAACAAAAAACAATGTCAAAGTTTACAGTCATTAACATTAAGAGTGGATTCATAATAATAACTGTTGACCAAACTGCTACTAACCTCCAAGCCAGGGAACAAAAATCAAACTTCAACAAAGAGAAATTTGAAATCAGAAGATCCTGAAGACATTGCAAACCGGACATTAGTGGTGACAGGTTTGGATGAGTATGTATACAACCACAGTATAAAGGAGTTAAAAGCAGAAATTGAAAGATGCAACAGCTACTGCAGGGTAATAGAAGTAATAAAGGTGAGTGACACCAACATCATAAAATTTAAAATGGAAAACCAAGAAATGGCTAGAAAGGCACTGAGCCAAGGGATCCTTCTTTTCTCCCAATCACTTTATGGGAGACAATTAAAGACAGAAATTTATGCTAAAATAAAACAATGTATGAGATGCTATGCACATGACCACGAAATAAACAATTGTAAAAAAGGAGAGGACTACAAAATATGCTCCAATTGTAGCAGTCAGGAGCACAGGTATACACTGTGACTGTGCAATTCCAAAGTGCATCAATTGCAATGGCAGTCATCCAACAATGGCAATGAAGTGCCCTGTGAGGAAGAGAGTATACAGGGAATTAATAAAAGAAGAAAGGCAAAAGAGAAATATAACAACAACCCCAACCTATGCATCAGTTACAGCCAACAATGCAACAAAACTAAACGGACAACCCATTAATAAACATGAAACAGCAGGATGGAAGAATAACCAGAACGCTTCAATCAATAACCAATATGTAATAATAAACACAACCCTCATACTGGCTAATATGAATGAAGCAGCAATACCAGGTACATTCCAAGGCACTCTAGACAAAATCTATGAAGCGAATGGACTGCCAAAAGTTATAATCCCCAAAGAAATAATATTTGCGGAAGCAGTAACAGAAAAATTGGGGCAGCAACAAACAAATAACAAGAACCATTAACAGGCTGAAGAAGAAGACAGAAATTATAATTTACAGTCCCAGAGACAACCAGAACAACCAGAAGAAACTCAAGGTAATGAGCTTTATGAAAGTAAAATACGGCAAAGAAATGCCCTATCAATAACACCAGACAGGAGGCCGGCTAAACTAATGATAACGAATGAAAATGAGATGAAAGGAAAAGGGTACAGGGAAGAACAAAAAACCTCAAAGAAAGAAAAAAAGCTTAAAATGAGCATATAGGCCATCCCAAGAAAAAATAATGGACATGATTTTCTCAACAGGCGAACTGAAGTATGGATATACAGGGGACGTATCTAATGATGATGTGGAAAATGCAATAAAAGATGGGACTCTCGATCTGACTCACATAGAAATAACCAAGGTGACCGAAGAAAGATTCCAACACATTCAAACCGGTCGCAGGAAGCTAAGGTAAGGAACAACTCGTTAATAAAAACCGTAAACAAATAAATCCAAAATGGAGAAACTTGTAATAATCCAAGATAACATGCTTAAATGGACTTTCAATAGAAGCAGGGAACTCACTGCCTACTACAAGAAAATTGATCCAGACATAATATTACTAAATGCAACGGGAATTGCAGATGACTCACCCCTGAAGATTTATGGTTATAGTGTGTGCAAGCGGAACATCCATAATGAAGACCACACAGGCATAGCAGTAGCAGTAAAAAAGAACCTAGAGTACAGGCTTCTGGATGATTTTACGGAGGATGTACTTGTGGTGGAAGTCAGGACTAGAAGAGGACCAGTAGTCATAGGAGACTCTTCCCCAGAGAGGATATAAAGAAAATTCTCCAAAGGAGACTGCCATCCTATTTGTTCGGTGACCTAAATGCATCTCATGGTCAAATGGGCTATGACAGAAATAATGCAAATGGAGACCAAGTGCATGATCTAATAAATAGGGGGATAGCCTCACTCCTGGGGCCTGATTTCGCCACCTACATAGGCTTCCAATTAGGTAGACCGGACATCCTTCTATCAAACAGGCAAGCCCACCTGAACTATGCACTTCAGCAAAGAGCACTAACATCCTCCGATCATCTACCAGTGATCCTGACCCTAGCTACAAAAAGCATTGTGATTCCCACTGCTCCAAGAAACTGCCCTACAAATGCAGACTGGGAAAAATTTTAAATCCAACTGGACAGAGAAGCCCACAGAATAAATGAACAGCCAGAAGTAAAGGATAAAACATACATTGATAATAAGTTGAAGGATTGGTTCAATACCATAGCAAGGGCAGTAAATGACAATATCCCTATAAGAGGGTACAGGATACTAAAAGCTCCAGAGGAAAGCGACCAACTGAAATTACTGCAGTGCCAATTTGAAAACTTAGAAAGAACCTCAAGATTAAACAGATAGTCAAGGGAGACTTTCCACAGGGCAAAACAACTACAAACCCTAATAACTGAAGAATCCAAAGCCCTCCATGATCAGCATTGGGAAGGGATAGTAAAATCAGCTAATGATCTGTACAGACAGCCAGCGAAATTCTGGGAAAACATCAGCCAACTACTGGGGAAAGAAGGTGATTTGGCCCCATATATAACTGACAATAATAGGAAAATCTACCAAGATAATGAGAAAGAACTGGTGTTCAGAAAATACTGGTAGAACACCTTCAGAATAACTGAGGAAGAAAACAGAAACTTTGACAGAGAACAAGAAAAAGAAGTAGAAGAGGCAATACTCAGGGAAAGAGCGAACATAACACCTCGCCAAAGAGTAGACACCAGTAGGCTGGACCCAGATAATCCCATATTGAAACCAGTAGAATTAAATGAAATAAAATCCATAAAAAGAAGAGGAAAAAGGAGAAAAAGCCCCTGGAAAATCAAATATAAATAAAGAACTAATGCAAAACCTACCGGATGCTATGCTTGAAATCCTTAAAGAGACAACAAATGAAACAATTAGCATGGGCTACTTCCCAGACATCTACAAAGAAGGGCTGATACAATTCCTAGGAAAACCAAGGAAGGACCCAAGACATGTGGAAAATTACCACCCAATAACCTTGTTGGAACTTCCTGGGAAAACTGTAGAAACAATAATAAAAAAAACATGTTAGTAAGATTCCTAAATGAAAATGGGCTGACAAATAAGAACCAGAACGGATTCACCAAAGGTAGAGGGACTCAACTGGCCACTGCAGTGATGTATGAAAAAAACCATAGCAAGCATTTCAAGCAGAAGGACAAGGGTGCAATGTAGTTTCAAGGGACATTGCAAAAGCCTTTGACAAAGTGTGGCACAATGGCCTGAAATATAAACTGATGATCACTCCCAAACCTCATAGTAAGGCTCTTGTGCAGCTTCCTGGATAACAGAGAAGCACAAATAAAGATGGGAAGAATTTCAGGTCCGAAGTTCCCAATTCTAAGTGGAGTCCCCCAGGGAAGTGTGTTGGCACCTATACTTTTTAACTTCTATACTAGAGATGCCCCTGGCTGTCACCAGGTTATATTTGTGGATGACCACACACAAATCATAACGTACCCAAATAAAAGGAGTAAAAACATGCTAGCCCTAAAAATAGCAAGGGAAATAAATAAGGTCAATGAATATGAGAAAAAATGGAAAATAGCCACCAGCCAAGCAAAATTCCAACTGCTATCAGTGTCCATCCAAAAACCATCAGATGTAATTGTGGACGGCAGAAGAATTCCCTTCAAGAACTCCATCAAGGTCCTTGGAGTTATCTTCACCAGGACAGGACTAAAACACCATCTGCTGAACTGCATGAGAAGAGGCAGTCAAACTGCCAAGAAAATCAGGAGATTCAGCTCAGTATCCACTGACACGCACCTCTTGTTGTACAAAGCACAGGTGAGGCCACAGTTGGAGCACCCATCAGCAATCCTAGCAAACTTGTAAAACATCAATGACAAAACTACAATCCATCCAAAATAAAGTCATCAGAAAAGTGTACAAAGAGTTAGCACCATATTATAATACAATTGAAAGATCAACGATGGAGAGCTTCAACTGCAGGATTCATAGGCTAGCCAATAAGACGTGGGACAGGATGTCTGAGGTGGACGACAACCTGTTGGAAAGAAGCAGAATGCTAACTAGAGAAGGAAGAAGGGACCTCAAAATATGGCCAAGATTAGGCCCTAGGATAGAAGAAGTTACGCCTGATCCAGTATATGTGAGCTAAGCAACAGATGTAGAATTGGAGGGGGAGTATGGATGTTTGTGTGTGTGTGGATGTATGAGAGCTTGCAAGTGGGTATGTGAGAGCGTACAAGTGGGGATTTGCATAAAAAAAAAACATGAGGGATACAACTGTGATGAGTATGACTAGTGCCACTAAATTCCATTAGTGGTAGCTGGTCATAGTGAAAAAAAAATCCATAACTGCAATAGAGAGGCAATCTAACCACTTAACATCATTGACACCACCCGTCACTGAGCAAAAAAAAAAAAAAAAAAAACACATTATCACCATCATCATCACCACCTCCAGACCCTTCCACCTCGCCAAAAAATCATGCAACGAATGCACCCTCACCAAAGCAAAGGGGTCTGCCCCCTTCTATTCACTACTAACACTACTTCTATTTCCTCCTTTACTCTATACCTGTCCCCATACCTCCACACCCCATACCTTCAAACCCCCTCCCCAATAAATCCATCCTTTCTTATCCCCATTAAGTCTAAGTCTAAGAAAAGAGCCAGAGAGGAACTTGCTAAACACCCAGAGATCCAAAGTCCAGGTTCCTATGGTAAAGACCAAAGTGACAACATCAAGAGCCTAGGCATGGCAGAGATACTGTTGCAGCTAAGTCCAGACACAACACAGGGCACACAACATCTACCACCCTGGAAGAAGGACACTGCAATATATAAATACATAAGCCTGCCAAGAGCAAAAGAAGACTGTACAAGATAAGAGCTAAGAGCTGCATCCTATGAGGCAATCAGAAACACTGAGATCACAGGGGCACAAACATACTACACCGATGGCACTGTAGATCCTGAGAATCTAAGGGAGCTGCAGTATATTCAAGAAAATTCACAGCCTGCTGGAGGACCTCCAACCACGCCTCCACTATGCAGACAGAATTAACAGCAATGAGACAGGCATGGCTATACTCACTAGAGAATGAAGAAGGGCCTGTAATTATCCACACCGACTTAAAGTCCTTAATGCAAGCCTTGCAACAACAGAAAAACAAAGAGAACAAGGCACTGCTGGCTGAAATTAAAACACTGCTGCACCAACAGAGTGAAAGAGGAAGACCTGACATAAACTGGATACCCAGTCACATAGGAATTCCAGGCAACGAGAGAGTCGATGAGCTAGCCTAAAGCACAAAGCACATTGACAGAGTGCAGCGACACATACAACCTGCACTGCAACAAATCAAGAATGCAATGAAACCACTCTGCAAAGAAAACTTGCTAAAAGACCATCGTGAGTGGGTAGAAAAGAAAAAGATCACCGTCTAGCCCAGATGGTATAAGAGGTCGACCGACCTAGTGCCTCCTCCCATAGACAGGCACACACCAAGAAAACTTGCTGTGATCATCCACAGACTCAGGCTAGGATACAAAGCCTACTGGGAAATCGTGGAAAACTGTGTCAGACCATGTGAACACTGTCAAGAAGAAACACAGCAACCACTCTTTCACTACCTGCTGGAGTGCAGCTGCCACAGTCACAAAAACGATAAATGAAAACTTAGAAGAGCATGCCCAGATGCTCTACAACCTACCTCCACCAAGGTAAATAAGCTAAATTAACATCATTCACCCTCATCACATCCCCTCACTGTAAGGCTCTATCCACATCATCCATTATCATTCTTCTAAACTTTACCTACCACTGAAATCCTCCTGCAGGGACCCAAGGGAGTAAAGGGTTGGACAACCCCACCTGAACAGTTTCTCTAATATTCGAAAGCCATACATTTTTCAAACTTCTACTTCAATATGACATGATGGCCCTCTTTTACTGACACCATCATCCTTCCCCTGTTCACTCCTATCTCTACAACTAAAATTATTTCCAACTTCATAAAACTAATCATGAACCTAATGAATCATTTCAGATCACCTACGGGCCGAACAATGGAAAGGCCCGTGCCAACAAGAAGTGTTGGCTTAATACAACAACAACAACAACAACAACAACAACAACAACAACAACAACAACAACATCTACAGTCTGCTCCGACCCACTGCCGTGATCATGCTCGGATGATACCGAGAGAAACGTTGGCCATTAGATCGACTTATATTTTAACCTATTTGTTCATTTACTGTGACAAATAAATAAATTTTAAGCAATATCCCCGAAATTGACTCCTCCTGATGAGTAATATCGGCGTAATACTCGGCAGTTGTAGCAGCAGTGAGAAAGCTATTATTAGAAAAATAGAGAAGACTATTTACAAGTTGAATGCAAGTGATGCTATTATTATTATTATTATTATTATTATTATTATTATTATTATTATTGATTATTATTATTATTATTATTATTATTATTATTAATTATTATACAATTATTATTATTATTATTTTTCTAAAGGGGTCCACAATAATAAAAATATTAAAAGTTCGTGTATTATTATTATTATTATTATTATTATTAATTTTCTAAGGGGTCCACAACAATAAAAATGTAAAAACTGTCGTTTTATTATTATTATTATTATCATTATTATTATTAATTATTATTATTATTATTATTATTTTATTATTATTATTATTATTATTATTATTATTATTAATTTATTTTTTTAATCACAGTCCTTTAATTCGATTGGGTGGTAGTTATAGTGTGGAGTTTCCGGTTGCATCCTGCCTCCTTAGGAGTCCATCACTCTTCTTACTATGTGCGCCGCCTTTCTAGGATCACACTCTTCTGCATGAGTACTAGGAGCTACTTCAGCCTCATACTTTTTTTTATTTTCCAAGATTCCTTTTCCGGGATCTTGGGATCGTGCCTAGTGTTCCTATGATTATAGGTACAATTTCCACTGGCATATCCCATATCCTTCTTATTTCTATTTTCAGGTCTTAATACTTATCCATTTATCCCTTTCTTTCTCTTCAACTCTGGTGTCCCATGGTATTGTGACATCAATCAGTGATAGTTTCTTCTTGATTTTGTCAATCAACGTCACGTCTAGTCTATTTGCACGTATCTCCCTATCTGTTCTGATACCATAGTCCCAGAGGATCTTTGCCTGATCGTTTTCTATCACTCCTTCAGGTTGGTGCTCGTACAACTAATTACTGCAAGGTAGCTGGTGTTTCTTGCACAGGCTCCAGTGGAGGGCTTTTGCCACTGAATCATGCCTCATTTTCTACTGATTCTGTGCAAGTTCCGGACATTCGCTTGCTATGTGGTTTATAGTTTCATTTTTCGTACTGCGCTTCCTACATATTGGAGAGATGTTATTTCCATCTATCGCTCCTTGAACATATCTGGTTCTTAGGGCCTGATCTTGTGCCGCTGTTATCATTCCTTCAGCTTCTTTCTTGAGGTCTCCCCACTGTAATCATTGCCATGTTTCATAGCTGGCCAGTTCTTTAGTCTGTCTCTTGTATTGTCCGTGCATTGGTTTGTTGTGCCATTCCTCTGTTCTGTTTGTCATTCTCCTGTTTCTGTATATTTGTGGGTCTTCGTCTACTTTTATCAGTCCTTCTTCCCATGCACTCTTGAGCCACTCGTCTTCACTGGTTGTCAGATATTGCCTCAGTGATTTGTTCTCGATGTTGACGCAGTCCTCTATACTTAGTAGTCATCTCCCTCTTTCCTTTCGTGTTATGTATAGTCTGCCCATATTTGCTCTTGGGTGTAGTACTTTGTGTATTGACATAGGTTTCCTTATTTTCTGGTCTGCTGCGGAGTTCTGCCTTCGTCCATTCCACTATTCCTGCGTTGTATCTGATTACTGGTACTGCCCATGTATTTATAGCTTTAATCATATTTCCAGCGTTGAGATTTGACTTGAGTATCCCTTTGAGTCTCTGCATATATTCTTTCCTGATCGTGTCCTTCATCTCTTGGTGTTTTATAAGCCTTCTTTCCATTATTCTCAGGTATTTGTATACCGTCTCATCTATGTGTTTGATCTAGCTACCATCTGGTAGCTTTATCCCTTTAGCCCTTGTTACTTTGCCCTTTTGTATGTTGACTAAGGCACACTCCATCCTGATGTCCACAGATACATGATCATCAGATGGTTAATTCTTTTGCCTCTTTTCTTTATTATTATTATTATTATTATTATTATTTTTAAGGGGTCCACAACAATGAAAATCGTGTTTGTGCATATTATTATTATTATTATTATTTTATTATTATTATTATTATTATTATTATTGTACTTAGGAAGCAGACCCCTCCCTCAAGCATACTTATTTATTAAAAGTAATGGCTACTTCAGCAGCATTACACTTGTAGAGATTCTTCTCTATTTTTGCGAATAGCGGGCTTTTTCAGTGCTACTTTAAACAGGCCAGTAGAGCGCCTATAGAGGTCCATGTGGGTAAAAAAAAAAAAAAAATTACAGGGCAAAATAGGGGTGTATATATTTTGAATTTACAGATAAACTATGATACCATAGTCACAAAGTCATAACGATCTCTCTCTCTCTCTCTCTCTCTCTTTCTAAAGCGAGCTTTCGTCTGGAGCTGCCCGACATCCTCGGGCTGGGAAGCTGAGGGTGGACTGATCTTGGGTGCGGTGTCCGTCCTCCTTATATCTGTGGTTTGACAGCAAGGGGGTCTGCCCCATGCTTGTCTCCTATTGGCTTGGTGGCGGTTGAGTCTTGTTTTCATTGGCTGCCTGAGCCAGGTCTCAAAGCCACTTTCCTCGAACCGATGGTTGCGTTGCAGCATATCCCTGCAGCCGCCTGGACCTCCTAAGCGGCGCTTGTACCATTGATGGGCGTTGCGCTACGCTGTGGGACGTCACGGCTACTTTGATTTCCATCGGCTGCGGAGAGTACCTCGTTCGGGTGGGGGCGTTGTCATCCAGAGTTGTCATGATCGGTGGTGTCATTGTTAGTGGCAGGTCTTCTCATACTCGTAGGGAGGAGAACAAATTCTTCCTGCGTCGTATTCAGTGAAGGTTTTATTTGCTGGATGAGGAGCGCCCTCCAGCAGGCGCAAAACCGACGGGCATCAGGGCCTTCCCGATGATCTTCGTGTTTCTTTATGATGACATCTCGGGAGATGGCCTCGTGATGTTTGGTGCGGCGTGATTCTTTTATAGCCCCCTCTTGGGCGTGACACGAGAGTCCCTCTTCGACAGTCGCATGGTAGTTCCATACCTAACGTAGGCGCCGCTGCATTCGCGGACTGGGGCATGTATACTGGTACACTACATGCGTCGCTTCAGGGGTTTCTCGTACCTGTGGAGAGGGGTTTATTTTTTCATAATAAGATCGCGCGTCCTCCGATTCTGGTATATATGATTAAGTCGATATTCTTGGTGTCGTCAGTCGGGGATACATTTACCAGAATCGGAGGACGCGCGATCTTATTATGGAAAAATAAAAAAACCCCTCTCCACAGGTACGAGAACCCCTGAAGCAGACGCATGTAGTGTACCAGTATACATGACCCAGTCCGCGAATGCAGCGGCGCCTACGTAGGTATGACTACCATGCGACTGTCAAGAGACTCTCGTGCCACGCCCAAGAGGGGGCTATAAAGAATCACGCCCGCACCAAACATCACGACCATCTCCCGAGATGTCATCATAAAGAACACGAAGATCATCGGGAAGGGAAGGCCCCATGATGCCCGTCGGATTTGCGCCTGAGGAGGCGCTCCTCATCCAGGCAAATAAAACCTTCACTGAATACGACGCAGGAAGAATTTCTCCTCCCTACGAGTATTAGAAGACCTGCCACTAACAATGACACCACCGATCATGACAACTCTATGGATGCAACGCCCCCGAACGAGGTACTCCTGCAGCCGATGGAAAATCAAAGTAGCCGTGACGGTCCACAGCGTAGCGCAAACGCCCATCAATGTTTACAGCGCCGCTTAGGAGGTCCAGGTGGCTGCAGGATATGCTGCAACGCAACCATCGGTTCGAGGAAAGTGGCTTTGAGACCTGGCTCAGAGCAATGAAAACAAGACTCACCGCCACCAGCCAATAGGAGACAAGCTTGGGCAGACCCTTGCTGTCACCACAGATATAGGAGGAGGCGGACACCGCACCAAGATCAGTCCACCCTCAGCTTCCCAGCCCGAGGATGTCTGGCAGCTCCAGACGAAAGCTCGCTTTAAGAGAGAGAGAGAGAGAGAGAGAGAGAGAGAGAGAATCGTTAATGACTTGATGACTATGGTATCATAGTTTTATTTTCTGTAAAATTCAAATATATACACCTATTTTGACCCTGTATTTTACCATGACCTCTATAGGCGCTCTACTGGCCTGTTTAAGTAGCACTGAAAAAGCCGCTATTCGCAAAATAGAGAAGAATCTCTACAAGTGTAATGCTGCTGAAGTAGCCATTACTTTTAATAAAGATTATATTTATTATATTATTCTAAGGGATGCCCAACAATAAAAATGTAAAACGTTCGTGTACTATTATTATTATCATCATTATTATTTTTTTTTTTTTTGCCTCTATCACAGTCCTCTAATTCGACTGGGTGGTATTTATAGTGTGGGGTTCCGGGTTGCACCCTACCTCCTTAGGAGTCCATCACTTTTCTTACTATGTGCGCCGTTTCTAGGATCACACTCTTCTGCATGAGTACTGGAGCTACTTCAGCCTCTACTTTTTCCAGATTCCTTTTCAGGGATCTTGGGATCGTGCCTAGTGTTCCTATGATTATGAGTACAATTTCCACTGGCATATCCCATATCCTTATTTCTATTTTCAGGTCTTGATACTTATCCATTTTTTCCCTTTCTTTCTCTTCAACTCTGGTGTCCCATGGTATTGCGACATCAAAAATATACAGAGACAGGAGAATGACAAACAGAACAGAGGAATGGCACAACAAACCAATGCACGGACAATACATGAGACAGACTAAAGAACTGGCCAGCGATGACACATGGCAATGGTTACAGAGGGGAGAGCTCAAGAAGGAAACTGAAAAATGATAACAGCGGCACAAGATCAGGCCCTAAGAACCAGATATATCCAAAGAACGATAGATGGAAATAACATCTCTCCCATACGTAGGAAGTGCAATACGAAAAATGAGACCATAAAACACATAGCAAGCGAATGCCCAGCACTTGCACAGAACCAGTACAAAAAGAGGCATGATTCAGTGGCAAAAGCCCTCCACTGGAGCCTGTGCAAGAAACACCAGCTACCTTGCAGTAATAAATGGCACGAGCACCAACCTGAAGGAGTGATAGAAAATGATCAGACAAAGATCCTCTGGGACTATGGTATCAGAACAGACAGGGAGATACGTGCAAATAGACCAGACGTGACGTTGATTGACAAAATCAAGAAGAAAGTATTACTCTTTGATGTCGGAATACCATGGGACACCAGAGTTGAAAAGAAAGAGAGGGAAAAAATGGATAAGTATCAATATCTGAAAATAGAAATAAGAAGGATATGGGATATGCCAGTGGAAATTGTACCCATAATCATAGGAACACTAGGCACGATCCCCAAGATCCCTGAAAAGAATATGGAAAAATTTGTAGAAGCGAAGTAGCCTTGCTCCAGTACCTACATTGCAGTAAAAGTGTGATCCTAGAAACGGCGCACATAGTAAGAAGAGTGATGGACTTCTAAGGAGGCAGGATGCAACCCGGAACCCCACACTATAAATACCACCCAGTCGAATTGGAGGACTGTGATAAAAAAAAATAATAATAATAATAGTACACTTTTTAATTTTTCAAATTTTTATTGTTGTGGACCCCTTAGAATAATAATAATAATAATAATAATAATAATAATAATAATAATAATAATAATAATAATAATAATAATAATAATAATAATATGTGGCGCCGTGGAGGAGTGGGTTAGGTCGTCAATAGACTTAAGTCAAGTTAAGCAACATTGGGGCTGGTCAGTCGTTGGATGGGTGACCGCTCTCCTCGGCGTTGATTCCTTGGGAAGGATCTTTACCATAATTTCCCCTCAGTCTACTCAGCTGTAAATGAGTACCTATCCCTGATGGGGTAGGGTCCAGCTATGGGTTAAATAGCAAAACTCAGCAATGATGGAAAGAAATGAAGGAATAAACGACAACGACGTAAATGGAACCTCTGGGCAACAGAGGAGCTTCGTCCGGCAACCAGGTATTCAACCCAATTGAAGGGGGAAGACGGTCAGGTACTTGGAGGTCGTCATCCAGCAACTGATCACCACAACGACAATCAACAGCCTGAGATTGGAGCTACAGAGGCAAAAAGGAAGAAATGGACAAGAGAAGAACATAAGGGTAAATATGGGAGATGCTACATCAGAAGCAACCCGACGGAGAGAGGATATAGAAGAAGATTGGTCAACATCTGGAATGAGAGGAATAACAACACCCCCCAAAACAGAGCAGAGGCTGGCAGACCAAGTAAGGAACATAAAGAAAAAGAACTGGCTCTCCCCAAACCCAACGAAAGAGAAGAACTGGAAAGGGAAATGTCACACGACAACGAATTACACGAAGACGAACTGAGAGACGATGCCACAGAAGACGACAGGGAGGATGAGGTATCAAACAACGACACACGAAGAAACACCGACGAAGTAACAGACAGGACGGAATGGGTAGAAAAGATTAGACAATGGATGGAGCCAGATACAGAGAGAACAAAGATCCCCTCCATGAAAGCCTACAACACCAAGAAATTAAGGGAGAAAACATGTGAGGTCAATGAAATAATGGGCATAATACACACCACCAGTATCACAGAAACAAATAACTTGGTATATGCAGGAGCAAGATTAGTAGCAGAACTGATGGGGATTCAAACACCAACACCACCAGCACAACCACCCAACAGAAACCAAAACAGCAACCTCCTTGGAAAAGGCGCCTGGAAAAGCAAATCATGGTGATGAGATCTGACTTGAGTAAACTGAAAGAGATGGCAGAAAAAAGGCTAAGAAGTCAGAAAACAAGGAGGGAGGAACTCAACGAGAAATACAAAGTACAAGAGAGGGGGACTAAACAACACAATAGAAGATGTTAAAACAGAGGCTTAAGGCCAAAGCACATAAAGATCCAACGGTACATGAACAGGTAATAAGGGATACCAACAGAACAAACTATTCGGAACCACCCAGAAAAAAGACTATACAGCCAACTAAGAGGGGAAGAACACAACCACCCAAAACAGCAACCTCCTTGGAAAAGGCGCCTGGAAAAGCAATCATGGTGATGAGATCTGACTTGAGTAAACTGAAAGAGATGGCAGCAAAAAAGGCTAAGAAGCAAGAAAACAAGGGAGGAACTCAACGAGAAAATACAAAGTACAAGAGAGGGACTAAACAACACAATAGAAGATGTAAAACAGAGGCTTAAGGCCAAAGCACATAAGATCCAACGGTACATGAACAGGAATAAGGGATACCAACAGAACAAACTATTCGGAACCACCCAGAAAAGACTATACAGCCAACTAAGAGGGGAAGACAACCACCCAGAAATTCCTGAAGCCGAACCAAGTAAGAGACTCTGGGAAAACATATGGAGCAATCCGGTATCACACAACAAACATGCAACATGGCTCCAGGAAGTCAAGGAAGAAGAAACAGGGAGAATAAAAACAAAGATTCACAGAGATCAGACAGACACAGTCAGACACCAACTAAAGAAAAATGCCAAACTGGAAAGCCCAGGTCCTGATGAAGTCCATGGATACTGGCTGAAAAACTTCAAGGCCCTTACACCCACGAATAGCAGAACAACTCCAGCATTGTATCTCAAATCACCAAGCACCCAAACCCATGGATGACCACAGGAAGAACATCCTTAGTACAAAAAGACAAGAGTAAAGGGAAATATAGCCAGTAACTACAGGCCTTATCACCTGCCTACCAATAATGTGGAAGTAGTTACTAACAGGTATCATCAGTGAAAGGCTATACAACAGAAAGGCTGCAGAAGGAAGTGTAGGGGCAGCAAAAGACCAGCTCCTGATAGACAAAATGGTAATGAAGACAGTAGGAGAAGGAAACCAACCTAAGCATGGCATAGATAGACTATAAGAAAGCCTTCGACATGATACCACACACATGGCTAATAGAATGCCTGAATATATATGGAATAAGACTAGCAGAGGTTAATATCAGGAGAGGATCTTCAGGGCGACTCACTGTCCCCCTACTCTTCGTAGTAGCCATGATTCCCATGACAAGTACTACAGAAGATGGATGCCGGGTACCAACTCAAGAAAAGAGGCAACAGAATCAACCATCTGATGTTCATGGACGACATCAGCTAATCCAGACTGTAAGGATTGTATCTGGGGACATCAGGATGGAGTCTGGAATAGAAATGCGCCTTAGTCAACACAAAAAGGCAAAGTAACGAGAACTGAAGGGATAAAGCTACCAGATGGGAGCAACATCAAACACATAGATGAGACAGGATACAAATACCTGGGAATAATGGAAGGAGGGGATATAAAACACCAAGAGATGAAGGACCACGATCAGAAAGAATATATGCTAGAGACTCAGGCGATACTCAAGTCAAGGCTCAACGCCAGAAATATGATAAAAGCCATAAACACATGGGCAGTGCCAGTAATCGATACAGCGCCCGAATAGTGGAATGGACGAAGGCAGAACTCCGCAGCATAGATCAGAAACCAGGAAACATATGACAAATACAGCAAAAAAAAAGCACTACACCCAAGAGCAAATACGGACAGACTATACATAACACGAAAGGAAGGAGGGAGAGGACTACTAAGTATAGAGGACTGTGTCAACATCGAAAACAGAGCACTGGGGCAATATCTGAAAAACAGTGAAGACGAGTGGCTAAAGAGTGCATGGGAAGAAGGACTAATAAAAGTAGACGAAGACCCAGAAATATACAGAGACAGGAGAAAGACAGACAGAACGAGGACTGGCACAACAAACCAATGCACGGACAATACCATGAGACAGACTAAAGAACTACAGCCAGCGATGACAATTGGCAATGGCTAACAGAGGGGAAGAGCTAAAGAAGGAAACTGAAGGAATGATAACAGCGGCACAAGATCAGGCCCTAAGAACCAGAATATGTTCAAAGAACGATAGACGGAAATAAACATCTCTCCCATATGTAGGAAGTGCAAATACGAAAAATGAAACATAAACCACATAACAAGTGAATGCCCTGCACTTGCACAGAACCAGTACAAAAGAGGCATGATTCTGTGGCAAAAGCCCTCCACTGGAGCCTGTGCAAGAAACATCAGCTACCTTGCAGTAATAAGTGGTACGAGCACCAACCTGAAGGAGTGATAGAAAACGATCAGGCAAAGATCCTCTGGAACTATGGTATCAGAACAGATAGGGTGATACGTGCAAACAGACCAGACGTGACGTTGATTGACAAAATCAAGAAGAAAGTATCACTAATTGATGTCGCAATACCATGGGACACCAGAGTTGAAGAGAAAGAGAGGGAAAAATGGATAAGTATCAAGATCTGAAAATAGAAATAAGAAGGGATATGGGATATGCCAGTGGAATCGTACCATAATCATAGGAGCACTAGGCACGATCCCAAGATCCCTGAAAAGGAATCTAGAACAAACTAGAGGCTGAAGTAGCTCCAGGACTCATGCGAGAGTGTGATCCTAGGAAACGGCACACATAGTAAGAAAAGTGATGGACTCCTAAGGAGGCAGGATGCAACCCGGAACCCCACACTATAAATACCACCCAGTCGAATTGGAGGACTGTGATAAAAAAAAAAAATAATAATAATAATAGTACACGAACTTTTAAAATTTTTATTGTTGTGGAGACCCCTTAGAATAATAATAATAATAATAATAATAATAATAATAATAATAATAATAATAATAATAATAATAATAATAAAATAATAATAATAATAATAATAGTAATAATAATAATAATAATAATGTAAAAATTTCGTGTATAATTTATAAACACGTTATTAAAGCCTTCAAACCCTTCCCTGGGTTCAACTTCAGTTTAGGACTTAAGATGAACCCAGGGAAGGATTCGAAAGCTTTCACAGTGTTTATAAATTATATACGAACTTTTAAAATTTTTATTATTGTGGTCCCATTAGAACATTGCATATACTCTCGTGGTAGAGAGTTTTTCCCAATAATTATTATTATTATTCAGCAGATGAAGAGTAATTACCTTACATTGATTAAGATTTATTATTGAAAGATATCCCAAAGTAATGTGTAGACGTATGAAATGGTGGGTCCACCTCTCTCTCTCTCTCTCTCTCTCTCTCTCTCTCTCTCTCTCTCTCTCAGACGTACACACACACACACACACACACGCACTTTCTAGCTCGCAGTTCAAATCATAAACTGAATGCCCAGCGATTGCTGAAGATCACCCGTGGAGAGAGAGAGAGAGAGAGAGAGAGAGAGAGAGAGAGAGAGAGAGAGAGAGAGAAGAGAGGACGATTAAGATTATAGGAAATACGAGATCTGTGAGCGTGTAGTTCTCGTTCAAATGTATGCCATCAAACGGCAAAGTTCAAAGAAATAATCCTCATTCTACCAAGGTGTCAACGTTTCATATTATACACAGAGACATACACAAATATACACACATACACATTCTTGTCTCTCTCTCTCTCTCTCTCTCTCTCCATGATTTTAAACACCGAATGAGCCAAACAATACTGGAAACATCCAAGTTTACACATTAATTCAAAAGTTTTATTTTCTTTTCTGGCATGATAGTTATTTACCAAGGTCTTAGAACTTCTGGCAATGAGCAGACATAAGTGGATAGATACTTTCCTTTTAAACCAAATAAAACCTCATAATCACCGAGAGAGAACCAGAGAGCCTGTGGATATGGAACTAGCCCACCAAAGGGGCCACTGGCATGAAATTCAAGCTTCCAAACAATATGTCGTTCAATTCGAAGAAGTTACATAAGGTAAAGGGAAATGGGGAAAGAAGAGACTTAAAAAAATTAACAAATTAATATACTAGAAAAAATTATATAAATAATTAAAATAGAAAGAGAATTGTATCAGAATGGTAATGAAAACTACTAATATGTTTATGGAGACCACTCCAAACCTTTTCATTTATTGTTATTTGGTAGTCTTTAAAAACACTATTCATACAACACTTGCAAACTGATGAGCTAAAATAAAAAAGAAAGTATATTTATATCTTTTATTTTTTTCTGGGTCTTTCCCAAGAATGATATAATATATTTAGTTGACCTATGTCATCTAAATGCAAAAGCGCTAAATTTCATATTTTCTCTCAGGGTAAAATGTAATTTCATCTGGGCTTAAATAAATTATATCCTCTCCATTAAATTGTTTCCTCGATTTAAGGTCACTGTTGGATGTCATTTTATCTACGTCCCTCTTTCATTCCGCACCGTGTGGTGTGTGTGTGTGTATGTGTGTGTGTTTGTGTGTGTGTGTGTGTGTGTGTGTGTTTGTGAGTGTGCATGAGTGGACAAGTGTACGCGTGGTCTGGCTATGACAATATTTCGAGTAAAGTTTCAGTAAAACGAAAATGGAGCCAAAAACTAACGACAGGGGCCTTTGAAATATTGGAGAGACCTTACCTTACAGACCTTACAGTTCGTTCGGGTTGCCCCAGGTCCCTCAGTGTGAGGCGCCTCTAATGTCTACCAGAGAGTTGCTAGTACATCTTCCGGTATATTTTGCATCTTCCAATCTTGGATGGTCTGGGATGCAGTTTAGATATTTGTCGAGCTTATTCTTAAACACATGTACGCTCACTCCTGATATATTCCTCAGATGAGCTGGCAACGCATTGAAATAGGACGCTGCATTATCGATGCTGGTGCGTAGTGGATTAATGTCCTGTGTGCTTTCCTTATTTTTCCTGGTATAGTTTTGGGCACTATTAATCTACCTCTGCTTGCTCTTTTCTGATATTTTTAGTTCCATGATATTTTCTGTTATTCCTTCTATCTGTTTCCATGCCTGAATTATCATGTAGCGTTCTCTTCTCCTTTCTAGACTATATAATTTTAAGGATTGTAGTCTTTCCCAGTAGTCTAGGTCCTTAACTTCTTCTATTCTAGCTGTAAAGGACCTTTGTACACTCTCTATTTGTGCAATATCCTTTTGATAGTGTGGGTACCATATCATATTGCAATATTCAAGTGGACTACGAACATATGTTTTATAAAGCATAATCATGTGTTCAGCTTTTCTTGTTTTGAAGTGCCGTAACAACATTCCCATTTTTGCTTTACATTTTGCCAACAGAATTGCTATTTGATCATTGCATAACATGTTCCTATTCATCATCACACCAAGGTCTTTAACTGCTTCCTTATTTGTGATTGTCTCATTATTAGGTCCCCTATATGCATATAGCTTTCCTTCTCTGTCTCCATAATTTATTGATTCAAATTTATCAGAGTTAAATACCATCCTATTTACCTCTGCCCAATCAATATACTTTGTTAAGGTCTCTTTGTAGAGCGTTCCTATCTTCATCACAAGTAATTTCTCTACTTATTCTTGTGTCATCAGCGAAACTACTCACTACCGAATCCTTAACATTACTGTCTATGTCTTCAATCATAATAACAAACAATATTGCAGCTAGCACCGTACCTTGTGGCACACCGGATATTACCTTGGTTTCATCCGATTTCTCATCGTTTGCAATAACTATCTGTTTTCTGTTGTGTAAAAATTCTTTTAACTATCTTCCTACTTTATCTACGATATTGTGTTTTCTAATTTTCTTTGCTAATTATATTATGGTCTACTTTGTCAAAAGCTTTTGCAAAGTCTAGATAAACCACATCTGTTTCATTTCCTCTTTTCATATTTTTGAATATGTTTCTCACGGTGGACTAACAGTTGGGTTTGTGTACTTTTTCCGGGTACGAAACCGTGTTGTCCTATATTAAACAAATTATTTTTTATTAAATGTTTCATAATATTTTTCTTCATTACCCTTTCATACACTTTCATAATATGTGATGTTAGACTCACAGGCCTATAATTACTTGCCTCTAGTCTTTGATCCACTTTTGAAAGTAGGGGTGATATATGCTAATTTGTGCTCATCATAAATCTTGCCTGTATCTACACTTTGTCTTAATAATATTGCAAGTGGCTTTGCGATAGAATGAACTACTTTCTTTAACAAAATAGCAGGGACTCCATCCGGCCCTGCAGCAGCTCCATTTTTAATTTCATTAATTGCCTGCACAATATCAGCTTCATTAATTTCTATGTCAGCTAAATATTCACTATTTTCTTCCCTTACTTCTATATCATTATCTTCATTATCTATTCTAGGGGTGAATTCTCTCTTATATCGTTCTGCCAGTATGTGCAAATTTCCTTTTTTTCATTCGTTAATCTCCCTTCAATTCTCAGAGGGCCTATTTCTATTCTTCTTTTATTCATCTTCTTCGCATATGAGTATAATAGTTTTTGGGGTTTTGCTTGATATTTAATAGGGTTTTTTTCTTCCAAGTCCCGTTTTTCATTTTCTTTTGATTGTATAATCTTTTGTTCTGCATTTTCTATCTTACTTTTTAGTTCTATAAACTTTCCATGCATTTTTTTCTTTTATTGCAAGACCTTTTTTCCACTTTCTGATTTTCCTGGAACAAAGAATCCTTCTGTCTCTTGGTATGCATAATATGTTTACTTTTCTTCTATACTAGGTCTAAAGTATTTTCCTTTCTTGTTGGCAGGTGATTTATTTGTTGAATGTTGTATTCTAGTAGCATATCTAATAGCTTTTCAAATTGCCTCTTATCTTCTGCACTACTATTACTCTCTTTTTTATATGTATAAGTACAACCACAATCTCCTATTCGTTCTTTCCATTCAACGAAAGGAAAGTTGAAGTCACCAGATAGGAGAATAGTCCAGTTCCTTGTGATTTCTACATATATCATCCAAATTTTTCAATTATTAAGTCAAACTCTTTAGTATTAGGAGGTCTATATATTACTATGTTCATCAATTTTTCAGATTCAAATTCTACCGCTATTAGTTCACATTCTGAGTTACTATATTTCTCATATATTCCTTGTTTTTGTCTTTCCCATATATTGCGGTTCCCCTTGATTCCTATTTTTTCTATCTGATCTATAAGTTTGGAACCCTTTATTTGATCATCATTCCCAGTCTCTTGGGAATACCAGGTTTCACTTATATTCATTATATCTATTTTATTTTCATTTTGGGTTAGTTCTTCTAAGTACTCTATTTTTCTTTTGAGTTACTCGTAACTAAACCCTGCGCATTCATCACTATGATGGTTTGCGTGTTTTCTCCTTCATTTAATAATGGTAGTAATAAGGATTTTCCCATGTCTCTTTCCTGTTCTGGTATGTTGTTCTTTTTTCATTTCCAGAAATTCTGACATTAAAAAAATCCAACTTTTCCATAATATTTGATCTTCCTTCATCATAATTATTCATTTTGTGTCTGAATCTGCAATTTTCTCCGTTTCTGCAATATCCTCTTGCATAATAAATACAGTTATTATCTCTTGAGTAGAATTTCGGAGCTGATGCTTTAAAATTTTTTGCTGACACCTCTGCATATCTCATTGGTGGTTTGCTTTTCTCTTTTACCTGATATTCTTGATTTCTCTCTTTATTTGTTTCTTTCTTATTTTGGATTTTATTACTTGGTTGGTTATTTATTTGATTATGATTCATGGCTACAGGGTGCATATATTTGCATTTTTTGTCGAACTTACATACCTTGTTTTCCTTGCTTTTTAGGTGTTTACATATTTTTGGATGCAGATCTCTGCAATCATCCCCATATCCATCTAAGTATGCACATTTACCATATATTTCATAGTTTTGACATATCTTAGGATGTTTGTAGTAACATCTTTCTCCAAATCTGCAATTCCCTCTTTTCAAAAGGTTGCAGATTTTGTCTTTCTTGTCTATTTTTTTCCTCTTTCCCGTCATTGTGTAGATCTGGGTAGAGCCTCTTCGGGATTTGCTTTTCTGTTGTCATATCGTAATTTATTTCTTCGTAGGTATGCTGCTTTATTGCCTCATATGTAGTATCAATGAGTATCTCTGCATCCATACTTTTATCTTGTTCTTTGTTTTCCTTATTTTTTTTTGTCATTTCATTTTTGTTTACTTCTCTTCCGTTTTCCTCTTCTTCTTTTTCTTCTTCTTCTTCCTCTTCCTCTTCTTCTTCATCCTCAACTATTTGTACATTCAATCTTGATTTAATAACATTGTCTATCCATGATAGACATGTTGAACAAAAAATTCTTGTATCTTTTCTCAAATCTTGTATTACCTCAGCACACTGTGGATGGGTCGGAATGTTTGCATGCAGCACATTTTCTGATTAGGTTTTGTGGATTGACTATGCTATACCAAACCTTACACAGTTTGCATGCTTTTGGCATTCTTTTTCCTAATGCATCAATTAGGATATTCACAAGATTCACCTTATTCATTTTCTTTGTCGGAATATGTTGGTTTATGTATATTTTCTTTATGAGTCTCTTGACCACTTGGATTTTATTTGGAACTTCTTCAATTATTTTCAAGATGTTTTCATTAGATTTGTTCCAGTTTGAAGGATTATATCCTTCTAATATATCTATGAATGCTTTTGTATCTTTTTGGTTAGGACTGTTGCTGATTTCATAGATGAGAAATGCCAGTTCCCTTCCTGCTACCTCATCGTATTGCGAATCTGCTAAACACGCCAAATTACGCCACCTCTTCCCGCAGTTGGAACTTACTGCCATCTTGTTCTGATTTATAGTATTACACTTGATAAACTAACTTAGAAGACGCTTTATCCTACTATTTTCACACTAATCTTATCACCGATAGTTCACGAACACTTCTAGATATTTCTCAAATTCTAGTCGTATGTTAAACTTGTGATATCTGTTGATTAATCTGACTTCACGCGGGTACGTCTCACTAAGCAAGAGGGCTACTACAGAGAGAGAGAGAGAGAGAGAGAGAGA
>NC_061100.1:105121369-105126369 GCF_015104395.2 Macrobrachium nipponense | reverse complement strand
CTCCATTTTGATGAGTTGATATATAATCTATTATAAACAGAATAAACAAACAAAGACTGAAAATTACCTCTTCAAAGAAGCCTTAAAAGACTGCAAGACTGCCTCAGCTCCTAGACGTTCATTAAGGATTGATCTTGGGCTCCTTTTGATCTGATTATCAGAGCGGTAACTGTGTGTACTTATTTCCCCAATTACCGTAATTTCTCCCTAAGTATAAATTATGTAGCTGAGTTAACATGGTTAAATTATACTAATTTAATTTCAGGATATCCTGGCTAAGGGATGTGATACTGGCATAGGAAATTATACCCAGATATTAAGTGAAATGATCACTTATTTTTTGTATAAACATAAGAGGCCCGTTGTGTTTACCATATAATATAAATATATCAAAAATTAAAATCTTTATAATATTATACTATATCCCTCTTAGTCAGTGCTGTATGCTATGTGTTCTAAGTTCTATATCCCTTCATATATTATCTTTTTACAAGCCACGCCCTTCATTAACAAAACACCAATGAAAAAAAAAAAATTCTCTTCACTCCCTGTTTCTGTGAAGATATTTTTTCTTTGAATTTCAACCTTTAGCACAGGCTTCAACGAAAGACAACATACTGTTATGAAGAAAAAAAGATAAAAAAAAGCACAAAAAAATTGAAAAAAATCCTATTCATACCCCGTTTCTCTGAAAACATTTTAATTTTAATTTTAAACTTTAGCATAGCCTTTAACAGAAGACAATATTCTCTTAAGAAGAAAACAAAAAGGGTAACAATGAATAAACCACAAAAAACAATGAAAAAAAAAATTCTATGCGCACCCTGTTTCTGTGAGCATATTTTTCTTTTTAGTTTAACCTTCAGCACAGCTTTCAACAAAGACAATATACTCTTAAGAAAAGAACAAGAAGATAAAAAGAAAAAATCACACAGAATAAAAACACCAATAAAAAAACAATCCTATTCACACCCAGTTTCTGTGAACATATTTTTCTTTTAAGTTAACCTTTAGCACAGCCTTCAACGAAAGACAACATACTCTTAAGAAAAGGAACAAAAAAGAGGAAAAGGAAGTCACACAAGAAAACTCCAATAAAAAAACAAATTCTATCCACACACTCTTTCTGTGAATATATTTTAATTTTGATTTTAACCTTCAGAACAGCCTTAAACGAAAGACAATATACTATTAAGAAAAGCAGAAAAAAAAAAAAAAAAGATAAAAAAAAAAATACTGAAAAAAAATTCTATTCATACCCTGTTTCTGTGAAAAATTGTTTCTTTTAAATGTAAAATTTAGCACAGCCTCTAAGAAAAGATATATACTTTTAGGAAAAGGAACAAAAAAGATAAAAGGAAAAAATCACACACAAAAAAAAAACACCAATAAGAAAACAAATTCTATTCACACCGTTTCTGAACATATTTTAATTTCAATTTTAACCTTCAAAGAAAATCAATATACTCTTAAGAAAAAGAACAATAAAGATAAAAAGAAAGTCACACACGAAAACTCCAGTAAAAAATCAAATTCTATCAACACTCTATTTCTGTGAACATATTCTAATTTTAATTTTAACCTTCAGAACAACCTTAAACGAAAGACAATATACTCTCAAGAAAAGCAACCACCATGCAAAAAAAAAAAAGGTACATAGAAAAAAAGATGGAAGTTTTTAGTTGACGCAGGACTTCATCATGAACGCTAGGAAGAGCCTGATGAAAATAATAACAGTAGGATGAAGCCAGTTTAAAGAGAATCCTGCTTTTAATAAATTCCGCCACCCAGGCCATGGAAGGAAAAACTTCGAGGCACGGGGCAAACTTTCGAGAAGTGTCGTACGAAGTCTCTTAAGCAGAAATTTCAATAACGCAGAGACAAAAAAGTAATAGATACTTTCTTAAGAGATAATACGGGACCATGACACTGATACGTTAAGTATATCTTAGTTTAACCTATAGTTTAACCAGACCACTGAACTGATTAACGACTCTCCCTGGGTTGGCCCAAAGGATTAGATTTTTATTGACGTGGCTAGAAACCAATTGGTTACTTAGCAACGGGACCTACAGTTTATTGTGGGATCCGAACCTCATTACATCGAGAAATGAAGTTCTAATCACCAAAAATAAATTCCTCTAGTTCCCCATCGACAGCAGCGTGGAGCGAACTCAGGCTACCAGATTGATGGGCTAGTAACCCACTCGTCCAATTTGGCTATAATACAGATAATAATGTAAAATTGGTTGTTATACGGTAGTGAATTAATGGTTTAAATGAGGATAGATAATGACCACAATATTGTAATGTAAAAATGGCACTGCACAGTAGAGTGAATGGTTTAAATGAGGGTGGATAATTGCCTCAATATTGTTCAAAAGTATAGAGCGTTTACGCGTAGCCTGCCCAGACCAGAGCGAAAAAAATTTAGATCAATGGCTGTTCAACCATTTCTGGGGATTTTCGAATGGTCTGCAGAATATCTCCTATACAATAGATGAGAAAATATACCACTTCATAATCCATATGGACGACGAAAAATAGAAATGCGGTAACTATTTTTCTAAAGCTGTGAATACTGCTATCTGTTTTATTTTTTAAAGTTTCTTTTAGAACTAGGCATAATTTTGCGTCACAAAATAAATTTAGCAAAATTCAGGCCACATACCAACATTCTATTATAAACTTAATAATCTCTTATAAATAGATTTTTCCAGAACTGCGAAAAGAATCAGAAAGTATCACATGAATTTCATGCCACGAAACTTGAAAAAAAAGAAAAAATCTAACTAACACCCTCGATAATTTTAGAGCTACCCAGTAACCTTTCGAAAAACGTCCCCACAAACATGTTATTCACCAGAAATTTAAACGAAATAAGAGTGGAGTTTTTAAGTAACACAACATTCCAAAGCAAGAAACAAATCCAAAATAAAGTTGAACTTGATCGAAAGCAGACACACCAACAGACAATATGGCATTTAGATTGACAGTAAAGTGAGGCAAAAAGCATTAGTTACTGAACTCGGTAAATCTACTGTTCCATATCTAGCCATTCTTTTGGGCAGTTTTAGAAACTTTCATGAATGTCGGATTAGTACCAAAAAAAAAAAAAAACTCAAAAACCAATTTTTTTTTTAACAATGTCTTCTCTTACTAACTTCATATAAATCTATCTTATCAACATTGTCTTCCGATCTCTAGGATATTGTGTTTTCTAAGAAGCTCTATGAATAACCATTCAACCCTTCTTTCATGCTTAGTGTAGAAATTTCAGAATATTCAATTACCCTTCTCTCTCCAACATTGTAAAACATCAATTTCTCATTTATCTTTTTATGAATCAATCACAAAAAGGTTATACATTCATCCACAGATGTTCAAATTGATCTTAATGAAATGATAATAGTGTGGAGGTGGATATAAAAATCGTAGTCATATAGCTACTCCAATTAATAAAAAATATCTTGGAAAATGTAGGATATATGTGCTTATTTTTTTCTAGCAATTTTTTTAAAATCTATAATTTAATACTGTACGTTACTCGAACTGTTTGCAGGGGTAAAACAGGAAACGAATTTTCTTAATAATTCTACAGGACAAAATAAAACACCCCCCATTGACCCTGTATTTCGGATTAGAAACAGGAGAGAACAAATGATGAAAATACTGGAAATTCGTCAATTTATCTTTTAGGTTTCCAGTTCTGGCCTGAAGTATGTACTCGCAATTATTTTTTATATCAAAATAAATAGATGCAGCAAAGTTATGCTTAAGGTTTTATTAACCTCCAAACCATATTTTTCAATTTGTTTTCTTTGAAATAAAAAAAATAAAAAAAAATTTAAAAAGATTTTAAAAATCATGATTTTTAATGGAAAAAATCAATGATTTAATCATTGCCAATCTTCGTAGAAAGCCATTTTTTGTTAAACAAATTATTCAAAAAGACAATGAAAAGGCAGACAGATTGGTGAAGAGTATCTCATTCCATGCCACAGAAATCCAATTTTTTTTTTTACTAAACTAATAATTCATGAAGACAATGAAAAACAGACAGTTTGCTGAAGAATATCTCATCAGATACTATAGAAAGCCAATATATATTTTTAAATGAACAAATCATTCAAAAAAACAATGAAAAGGCACACAGATTGGTGAAGAGTATCTCATTAAATACCCAGAAATACAATTTATTTTTGTTAATAAATAAATCATTCATGAAGACAATGCAAGAGAATTTTGTTGAAGCGCTTCATCAAACGTTATTAAAAGCCAAATCTTTAATTAATAGACAAATTATTCACGAAGACAATGACAGGATATTGAAAGCAAAATCTTTAATTAACAGATAAATTATTCACGAAGACAATAAAAGGATATTGAAAGCCAAATCTTTAATAAATAGACAAAACATTCATGAAGACAATGAAAGGCTATTGAAAGCCAAATCTTTAATTAATAGACAAATTATTCATGAAGACAATGAAAGGCTATTAATAACCAATTCTTTATTTAATAGACAAATTATTTACGAAGACAATGAAAGGCTATTGAAAGCCAGATCTTTAATTAATAGACAAATTATTCACGAAGACAGTGAAAGGCTATTGAAAGCCAAATCTTTATCTTTAATTAACAGATAAATTATTCACGAAGACAATGAAAGCCTGTTGAAAGCCAAATCTTTAATTAATAGACAAATTATTCATGAAGACAATGAAAGGCTATTGAAAGCGAAATCTTTAATAAATAGACAAATTATTCACGAAGATAATGAAAGGCTATTGAAAGCCAAATTTTTAATTAATAGACAAATTATTCACGAAGATAAAGAAAGGCTATTGAAAGCCAAATCTTTAATTAAGAGATAAATTATTCACGAAGACAATGAAAAAGCAGAGTGAAGAGTATCTCATCAAATGCAAAAGAGAGCCTGTTTTTATTCATTTTTTTTTTTACTAACAAACAAATTATTCATGAAAACAATATGACAC
>NC_061100.1:105106369-105108869 GCF_015104395.2 Macrobrachium nipponense | reverse complement strand
CGGGAGTATGTTCTATAATGAGAATTATAGATGAGGTATTAGAAATATACGCTCTATAATGAGAATTATAGATGAGGTATGTGAAATACGTTATATAATGAGAATTATGGAGGGGGTATTAGAAATGTGTTGCCATAATAAGAATAGTAATGAAAATAAAATTCCTCACATGAATGTGCATATTTAATGAAAAAAATATATCACACAATTGTGCAACTGTAATATAGAAAAAAAGTCACAATTAAAATGAACACTGTTGAGAGCTATGTGTGTTTGTAGTTATATTTTACAGACAGAACAGAAATGTTTATTGAAAGACTTTGCTGAACACCAGCGCCAAATTCCAGCAAATGCGCCTCCTTGTACTTTAATCATTTAATTTATGTTTTGTCTATCGCTTAATTTGTTAAATTAGTACTTTAATGGTTTTTGGTACCTTCTGTTATTTCTTTCAAATGAACACAGTATGGAAGCTTGAATTTCAAGTTAATGGCACCTTGGTTGGCTTGCTCTATACGAATAGAGGTTGTGTTCCTAATAATAAATAATAATAATAATAATAATAATAATAATAATAATAATAATAATAAGATCCCAGAAAAGGAATCTGGAAGAACTAGAGCTGAAGTAGCTGCAGGACTCATGCAGAAGAGTGTGCTCCTAAAAACAGTGCACATAGTAAGAAAAGTTATCGACTCCTAAGAAGGCAGGATGCAACCCGGAACCCCACACTACAAATACCACCCAGTCGAATTGGAGGACCGTGAAAAGAGCAAAAAAAAAAAAAAAAAAAAAAAAAAAAAAAAAAAAAAAAAAACAATAAGTAATAATAATAATAAATAATAATAATAATAATAATAATAATAATTATGATAATAATAATAAATGAATAATAATAATAATAATAATAATAATAATAATAATGAATAATAATAATAATAATAATAATAATAATAATAATAAACATTGCCTCGAATCATAACATATGCACATTTTATAAAAGGCGACGAAACTGTGACATCAACATGCCCCCGTTCATTCATTCATCTGAAAAACCACCACCCAAATCTGTCTCAGATATCAAAGGAAGAGAGAGAGCCCTCTGCTAAGGGGAAAAGATATTTTCCTCCCGTGTTCCTCCTCCTCTTTTTCTTTTTTTTTCCCCCAGAATCTCGGTTTCCAAGAAAACATCGGATAATCTCGTGGAGGCATCTTTCCAAAAGAGCGTTGGTTGAATGGGGGCACGAAACGCACAATTCCCGGTGTCTTTGAACAGCGCGTTATCTCTTCCATGGAAGAAAAAAAAAAAAAACTGCCTATAAAAAAACATATTTGCGAAGACGTAAGAATCCGCGGGATGTTTTATGTATCATTTTTCGGAAGGGAGACCATTCGGTATTATTGAAAACAGCCCTCTGCGAGGAAAAATGCACTTGTCTACAAGACGAGATGGATCGGAAGATAAATCTTGTTTGAATTGAGTCGTCCAGTGCATTGAACTTCGATTTTTGCTAGTACGTACTACGTTGATGAATGAAAACTTGCTCTCTCTCTCTCTCTCTCCTCTCTCTCTCTCTCTCTCTCTATATATATATATATATATATATATTATATATATATAATATATATATATATATATATAGATATATATATATATATATATATTATATATATGTATATATATATATATCTATATATATATATATATATTATATATATTATATATATATAGATATATATATATATATATATTATATATAGTATATATATATATATATATATATATATATATATATATATATATATATATATATATATATATATACATATTATGTATAAGTAAATATATATATATATATATATATATATATATATATAGTATATATATATATATATATATATATATATTATATATATATATATATATATATATATATATATATATATATATATATATATATATATATATATATATATGATATATAAATATATATATATATATATATATATATATACTATATATATATATATTATATATATATATATATATATATATATATATATATATATATATATATATATATATATATATATATATATGTATATATATATATATATATATATATATATATATATATATATATATATATATATATATATATATATATATAATTAGTCTGTGTCTTTTCGTTGATCATAAGGCATGATAAGAAAAACAAATGTTATTATCCCGAGTAATTAACTACTCGGAAATATATGCGTCTTTTCTTAGAAGTGTTTCTCTACTTTATAAAACAGGAGGAAGCTGTAGAATTTATAGCACAGAGAAGAATACTAGAATTTATAGAACTTTGTCTGAGAAGTTCCACAGAGACTTTTTCGATATGGTTCGAAAGAGGAATTGCTATATTGCCTATTGGTTGGATAAAAGTTTTCCCTTAAGGATACAAACTAAAGCTCACTTACTTGAAATATCACCAGACTTCGGTAACTTCAACTG
>NC_061100.1:105094225-105101725 GCF_015104395.2 Macrobrachium nipponense | reverse complement strand
CCAAAGACTCTGGGGTATATGAGATCCCATGCCAGGACTGTGACCAATCTTACATCGGATTTACAGGTAAATCACTTCCCCAGAGATTAAATACAACACAAACGGTCAGTTAGGTATGGACAACAGAACTCGGCTATTTTCAAACCATATAAATGAACATAACCATAGAATAAACTGGAATATGTCACGTGTAATTTATAGCAGCAACTGCCGGTACAAGAGTCAAAATGATGGAATCGGCCTTAATAAAAGAGAAGCAGGTAATGAAAACATCTCAAAAGGGAATTGGATATCAGATATCGTCGACGCAGTGTTCATTCAACCAACGCTAAGAAGATTAAAGGAAGATTATCAGCGGGGGTGACCTAAATTGGCTTGCTTGTGGACGAAATCTCTTGGTATAAATACCACCTTTTCTGTAAACTTTTCTCATTCATATACCTGAAGAGAGAGACAGCAGTCTCTGAAAATATAGTACTTTTCTCTCTACATTTTGGTGTTTTTATGGGCTCCTTTTATTAGATGGAATTCTGTTGTTACAGAACATTTTTACCAGTCATATATATGTATATATATATATTATACTATATATATATATATATATATATATATATATATATACTATATATATACCTCCCAACAGATCAGCACATTTTCTCCCCCGAATAACTTCTTTTGTTTTGATAACGATCCGCTTGTAAAATAAATTGCGCATGACTTTTTTTTTTTTTGTGGGAGGGGGGAGAGGGATGGGAGAGGTAAACCTTCCTCTTTTTCTTTTTTATTTGGGATCCTTTCAACTCCACATTGTATCGTATTTATTCACCGGTTGATTAACTGTGCTCGACTAAAAAAGCAGACGGACAAAAGCATCAAAGAGGACGCTGAAAAAACATGGATTTCGTATATACAACTTTCGGCCATATCCCAGAATGAATGGAACGTCATGGGAATGTCACTGTTCCAATTTGTGATCTGTCGTAGTTCAGGAATCATCACTTCCTCATTATTATTATTATTATTATTATTATTATTATTATTATTATTATTATTATTATTATTATTATTATTATTATTATTATACTTCAATCCACGTAAAACAAATTGAAAAACTGAAAGTTCAAAAAGCTTATTTATTATTATTATTATTATTATTATTATTATTATTATTATTATTATTATTATTATTATTATTATTATTATTATTATTATTATACTTCAGTCAAGTGGAAAGAATTGAACAACTGAAAAGTTAAAAAGGGATTCTTATTATTATTATTATTATTATTATTATTATTATTATTATTATTATTATTATTATACGTCAGTCCGCAAAAAACAAATTGAACAACTGAAAGTTCAAAAGGCTTATCTTCTTTCCCTAAAGCCTACAAACACGTTGGAAAGGAATTACACTCAGTACAAATTGAAAAATGGTATTTACTCCTGGAGTATCATCGAAAAAGAATTTTTCGTTTTATTTTGTGGACGTGGATTAACCGTTGAACTTTCTTTTGCAGGATTTGTCGAGCTTTTGCCGATTAAATTTGAGTTAATTCCAGCTAGAGTTGTTCAATGGTATTTCTACAAACACACAAATTTTATGTGGTTTTTCCAATATGGTAGTATATGTTAGTGACATCGCCGTTTACCAAAACGAGCCACAGGTTGTAAATTTAGTTCGCAGGGCACACTAAGACACCTGTCAGCCTAGGGCCCTACCCCGTGCCAAATCAACCCTTTGAAAGCGTACACTTAGATTTATTAACAGGGTTTTACGAGTCTGACAGAGGAAATAAGCATCTCTTAGTGTTAATCGATGCTTTGACCAGGTACACAGAACTAATAGCATTGAAAATGAAAACCGCAATTGAATGCGCTAGGAAATTCTACGAGTGCTACATCTTTAAACACGGAATTCCACACATGATAATCTCCGACTCTGGTGGAGAATTCAATAATCATTTCCTTAACTCATTGTGCGAATTCCTTTATATTAAGAAAATCAGTACCATGATTTATCACCTAGAGTCAAACGGATTGGTGGAAAAGGTAAATAGGAAGGTGTTAAATGTCCTACGAGTTACACTAGAAGAATGGATCCCTTGGGATGTTGCCATCCCCGCTGTTCTAAGCACTTCTAATCACAGTTACCACGTATCTATAAAAATGTCGCCACATGAAGCACTTCATGGCACTCCCACTAGGATGCCTTTCCATATCCTTACGCCCACAAACAATTTAACAAATCCCCTAAGGGATGTTATGAATGCAAGCATAAGCAGATATAATGTACTTCGTAAGAATCTAGAAGCTCAAATAATAATGAAAAAGAATCATGATAAAACTGCCAAACAAACAAAACCATATGCAGTAGGTGATCGAATCTATATACAAATATATGTGCGCAAGGGCTTGAACTATAAAGTAACGAGTAAATTTGAAGGACCGGTTTGTATTATAGAAATATTAATGTCAAACAGGCTAAAAGTTCAAAACATAGCACAGCCTACTGACATACGTATTGTCCCGTTGGCTCATGTTCGAAGCTAATGAAAAAAGGGGAGGCAAGGACAAAGGAGAAGAAAATATTTATACCTATATATAAAACTTACATCATAAACAGTATATATATAAAAACTTGTATGAAATTATATTTTTATCTGTATTGAATAAGAAGTAGCAATGTAAACATGAGTAATTACATATAATTTACTATTTGCAGGTTTTCCCAACATGAATCTTATAATTGTTCGGATTGGTACTGTTTGTTTTTCAGACATTTTTCTGTGACGGGACTGACGAGTTCCAAAAACAAGAAATATCTTACTTACACATGGCTCCATCATTGGAAGAACCGAGGACGTATTCATTACAGCAAGCAACGTAATTCTTGAAGGAAGTTGATTTGCAAGCGATTTTCTTGCCAGAGAATGATGTCATTAATCTTAAAAGCGACTTATCGCGATTTGCTGAGTCACTGAATCAATTGCACAGGCGTCATTTTCCCTTACCCAGAGAATCCGCTGGCTCAGACTTTGGGGGGTATGGCAGAGTTGTTGTCCTATGATTTGTCGCCACATGAAGCACTTCATGGCACTCCCACTAGGACGCCTTTCCATATCCTTACGCCCCACAAACAATTTAAAACAAATCCCCTTAAGGGATGTTATGAATGCAAGCATAAGCAGATATAATGTACTTCGTAAGAATCTAGAAGCTCAAAATAATAATGAAAAAAAGAATCATGATAAAACTGCCAAACAAACAAAACCATATGCAGTAGGTGATCGAATCTATATACAAATATATGTGCGCAAGGGCTTGAACTATAAAAGTAAACGAGTAAATTTGAAGGACCGGTTTGTATTTATAGAAACTATAATGTCAAACAGGCTAAAAGTTCAAAACATAGCACAGCCTACTGACATACGTATTGTCCCGTTGGCTCATGTTCGAAGCTAATGGAAAAAGGGGAGGCAAGGACAAAGGAGAAGAATATATTTATACCTATATATAAAACTTACATCATAAACTAGTATATATAAAACTTGTATGAAATTATATTTTATCTGTATTGAATAAGAAGTAGCTAATGTAAACATGAGTAATTACATATAATTTACTATTTGCAGGTTTCCAACATGAATCTTATATTGTTCGGATTGGTACTGTTTGTTGTGCAGAACATTTTTCTCGTCGAGGGGACGAGTTCCAAAACAAGAAATAATCTTACTTACACATGGCTCCATCATTGGAAGAACCGAGGACGTATTCATTACAGCAAGCAACGTAATTCTTGAAGGAAGTTGATTTGCAAGCGATTTTCTTGCCAGAGAATGATGTCATTAATCTTAAAAGCGACTTATCGCGATTTGCTGAGTCACATGAATCAATTGCACAGGCGTCTTTTCATTTTCCCTTTAACCCAGAGAATCCGCTGGCTCAGACTTTGGGTATGGCAGAGTTGTTGTCCTATGATTTGCAAAACAAGACGGCTGAGTCAGAATGCTTAGCGCGTGATCTCCTTATGTGGACCGTGCGACACAACAACGTAGAAAGGCGTAACCCATTTATATTTGCAGCTCTTAATATATTCGGATCAGTAGCAAGCTTTGGTCTGGGAATATCCAATCGTTTTAAAATTAACGATCAGAATAAGAGAATTGAATGTTTACAACATCAACATGAATTAATTTTCTTTGAACTTCACAAACAATTAGAGTCAGTAAATCAGCTTATGGCATTGGTGAACGAACAATTAGGTAATATAAATCAGATCATGGATGTGCAATACTTACTTGCAACTTTAGCATATTACAGTTCGAAGGTAGATCATATCCATATGAAAATTTCACATTTTATAGAAAAATTCAAAGATTATGTGGCAGCGATCACGCTAGTTACAAAAGGAGTTCTTGCACCGCATCTTTTGCCAATCAAAGACTTAACATTAACTTTAGAGAATGCGTGTGAGAAACTTGGTTATACTCCTTTGTTAGAAGCACAAAGAATTGAATTTTATTATAGCCTAATCACGGTAAGCGTGCAAAACTACAGAATTATGATTAATATCCCCTTCGATTCTTCTGATGCATGGAAATCTTACAAAATAGCTCCGTTTCCTACTTATATGTCAAATAGCTCATTACCAGTAATATCGAATTAGTCTGGCTACGTATTAATTTCCCCTAATAAGGAAACTTTTACGGTCGTCAGAGACCTGGAACCTGTTCGCTCAATGTTACAAATGCATGGGGTAATAATAGGGTTTGCACAGCTGACTCCTTTGAATTCCACAATATATCCGAAAGTTCATACGAGTTAGACCTAGCCCTTAACGGTTCTCATTCCCATACAAACGAACGATGTCTGGATCGACTTTACCCTTTTGACAAATATAAGTTCGCTTACAGGCTGAATAACAGGACCTGGGAGCGGTTCACTTTTGAAGAATTTAAAGTCGCCTGCCTGGATGGCTCAGCTGCAACTTCCCGACTGTTCGTCGCTGCGGGCTGGGCTACAGTGCAGCAACGACCAACTATACCATTCGTGGAATCAGCACCATCATAAGGGAGAAGGCTTACTTTGCAAATTATTCTTGGGGTAATACCCATATCCCAGCAATCCCTAAAGCTTGTCGCACACTGAGCCCGAACGGACGCGCCCGAACAGAACCGAAACGTCCGATAGAAATCGAAAGCATGCATTCTTACCTGACTGCGCACACTGGGCCAGAACAGAACGGAACCGACGCGCCAGAACAGAACGGAACCGACGCAGTATTCTTTGAAAGATATTTTTTCTGAAGCGTCGGTGGCGTCTGACAGGCTGCGCATGCGCAGAACGACTGCAGCGGTGGTTTTGGAGAGGGTTGCTGAGGAACAATTTGGTTTGTGTTTGTTAACTATAATAATTGTTTTCACAAAAGGAATTATTGTGAACATTCATTAAGTATGTAACAATAAATATTGTTGAGAGCATGCAAAACAGTGTGCCTACGGAGAGTTATTTTGGTTTATTTTTGTTAACTGTAATAATTGTTTTCACAAAAGGAATTATTGTAAACAATTAATAAAGTGTATAACATTAAATATTATTTGAAATTTAACTTTTTATTACATACCTGAATGTAACAGCTAGCCGTTCCTCTGTTGAAATACAGCTTCTTAAGTCTGTATCTTGTTTGCATATGTCTGCTTCTATATGTAATAGTAGTTCACAAAATTTTTCGTAGCTCATACGGAAATATTGGAATAACTTTATGTTGTCCCGTTTTAAATGTGGGAATAATGTTTTATATTCCCCTTCTCCCTCCCTTGATAGGCATATATTATGTATCCACATAATTTGTCGATTATAATGCAGAACACATGACCTTCTTCTACCAACTGGCTGTGTCGGTTCCGTTCTGTGGCTTCTGGCTCAGTGTGCACGCTGGACGTCGTTTCTGTTCTGTTCTGAGGCTTCGGTGGCTTCGGCGGCGGTTCCGTTCGGGCTCAGTGTGCGACAAGCTTTACCCTTTCAACCAAAAGGTAGCCCACCAGCAGACACGATTGGCTACCATGGACCATAAACCGCCCCCCACCCCCGCTTACGACGTTGAAGAGGATCTTCGTTTCTACATTTTGTTAGCTGTGATTTTGGTGGCGGTGGTGTTTCTGGTCATCGTGAACGTATTCGCTTGGTGTAGGATGAAGGGAACAATAATGGCTAATCAACAGAACGTCGGAACCCACCCAGACAATCTCCCTTATGCCCTTAAGGCATTTGACTTTCGAGCAATATGAAATTGGCCATTTCTCTTGACTCAAGGAAGTTGTTTGAAACTGTGAAATGCGTGAAAAGCTGTTTAAGACGCTAGCTAACGGTGTAGTAGAAACCTCCATGATAGAGCATTCCATATGTGAAAATATCAGTTAAACATCAGTAGAAGTATCAGTATCCGTATCAGTATCAGTATCTCAATATATATCTATCAGCATGCTTATTTGAAGCATATAGAAATTAAACAATGACTCAATACATCTGTGCGTGTACGCACTAGGAATCTATATAAAGTGCATATATTTTAATCACATTTATTTGTATCAGTAATTTGAATGTATTCTTATATCAGGTAGCACCTATACTCAACCTGTTACCTTTTATCTTATCACATTTTGGTACCATTAATTTTCATTAATATATGATTTTTTAACATATAATTTTTGTGTCATGTAACCATCAGAATTACGTTAGTATTTTCTGTTGAATATGTATCTTCATGACTTGCATTTTATAAAAGTATCATTATTATAATTTGCAAAAAAAATTGGTTTGATCCTTTAGTATTTAGTATTATATCATATGCATATATCTTATACGTGGATCTGTATGTGTATACTCCATGTATTTTTTTTTGGTTATAAGTATGGTTTTCTTATATATGTGATTTTTTTTACATATAAAAACCATTAAATTAAATCATTTTCCTTAATCACTTTATTTGTAGTTATCTGTTTACCATATCTTGTGTATTTATATCTAAAATCACACTATTACATATCATTTGTAAGGCAATCTTTCCGACCTGGCTATTATTTTGTGTTTGGTTTTGTAGCTGACCGAGCGTTATGTAAGGGTTACATTAAATAAAGAATGTATGTACACATTCTGTAGAGTAATGCACATTACAAAGAACTAGGCCAGAGACCAAGGAGGTTAGGCAGAAAGATTGACGCATGATGCACCCCGGTGTGTGAACACCTGGGGTCAGCAGTATCTATGCTGACAATAATATCAACAATGCCTTCTCCGGGAAAATTATGTTGACTCCCATGATGACGACGTGCCTACGTGACTGACCCAGTTATGTATGTAAGTTCATCTGTCTGTATATTGAGCAGTGTTTGCTCTCTATGATTTTGTAAACGAAATATATCACAGACTTCACTTTCCTCTCTTAGCTTAAATATCAATTCAAAACCTTCTTTGCATCTATCCAACGATGTGAGATAG
>NC_061100.1:105079225-105089225 GCF_015104395.2 Macrobrachium nipponense | reverse complement strand
TTTGAAGAAATTCTTGAATCCTAAACTCCAGAATTAAAATCCTATGATAAAACATGATGTATTTTATCTCTCTCTTCTCTCTCTCTCTCTCTCTCTCTCTCTCATTCACTAGTGCATGTAGCAGTAATAACCAAAAGTTACCGTATTTAACAGTATGTCATCGAGTTAAATAATCAGTTTTATTCTCTCTCTCTCTCTCTCTCACTAGTGCGTGCAGCAGTAATGACTAAAAGTTACCTATTTATCAATATATTATGATGTTAAAGAATCCTTTATATTCTCTCTCTCTCTCTCTCTCTCTCTTCTCTCTCTCTCTCTCTCTGTCTGTCTGTCTGTCTGTCGTCTGTCTGTCTCTCTCTCTCTCTCTCTCTCTCTCTCACATTCACACACACACATTCACCAGTGGGTGCAGCAATAATGACCCAGAGTTACCTATTTATCAATATATCATCAAGTTAGATAATCCTCTCTCTCTCTCTCTCTATCTCTCTCTCTCTCTCTCTCTCGTTACTTTCACTGTAATCTGATTACTATCGCTTTTCTGTTTTTACACTACCCTATATACTATTATTTCTCTGTCACCTACCAAACATTGTCTTCAATGTTTAATATATATATAAAAGAAAACTGGATATACTAAGAAATGTTAATGCATACAACAAAATATACATAAAAATTGTTCCCCAACTCTGGAAGAAATAAATTAATGTAATCAAAATTGTAAAAAAAACCATAGTAAATTTAAACATATCGAATCACAAGTGCATTAAATCATAAGTATAATAAATGAAAACTCAGAATACAATATCTGAAAAAAAACAGCAATATGTTAGAAATTAAGTGGATAATAAATGTCAATTATGGATAATTTCTTTTCATTTCTGTCAGTATCCCTTATATCTTTTTGATAATCGAATACCTCACTATTATGACAAACAAAACAGTAGTGACTACTATTACTAGCAGATTTACAAATGAAAGAAATAGTGCTATCTGTTTCGTATAAAAAAATAGCCTTCAACATCATTCAAGTTCTCAAGTTTCTTTAGTTCTAGCTGAGACAATATAAATTCATCTATTTCATATGTGTAATTCTTATATGGCACATGTTTGCTGAAATGGTATTTAGTGAAAATGCGTGGTTCATAGTATAATTAATTTGGTATAGATAACTTGCATGGCGTTGCAAAAGACTTAATATTCTTAAATTTCAATTGGTTGGTGACATTAGGACAAGTGATTGTGGCTATAACAGTATCTAATGAAAACATAAAAATGTCTTCATTCACTATAGTTGCTTCAAACGACTTATTAAATTATTGTGTACAAACATCCTTTTCTTGATTTTGTTTTAAATTTAACTCTTGTATACAGGGATGATCATTATTAGTCTTATATAAGTTATCAATATCACATATATATTCTTTTTCCTTCAAAATTACACATTCATTGAATTGTTCATCATTTAAAAAGGCTAACATCAATCCATGTTCTTCAAATGCAAAATGAGCACTATACCCTTCTCTAATAATGATTTGATTTTCAATATACATAGGAACTAGCACATTTGAAACTTTCGTATTGGAAGGTAGAACTAAAATAATTGTAATAGATTACTCTGGCACTGATCAAATTATAGTACATAGAAATATCTTCTACTAAAGGTGTGCAATGCTTCTCAATTATATAAAACTTAATGCCTTCTAATTCTTTTGGAGTAATTAGTGTTGGGCTCAAATTACCTTTGTAAGCAAGTAAGACAGCACTGATCATGTCTTTATGTTCCTGTAACATCACTTCACTTTCTAGTGCAAAGGTATTTAAAAACTGTATATTTTCTATCTTACTGAATTATTTTGCTACATTCTGATTGACTTGATTGATAAAAACTTTTAATTTTTCTATTTGTTCTGCATTTGTAGTGTGAGAGCCAATCACTTTATTTATCACTGTACCCTCTTCTTTTCTTTCCTTGTTCTACATTTGCTTCGGTAGCAACCCCAAACAATTGATTTAGAGCAGTTCCAATGAAGGGTAGGAGGGATCTTTTGGACCTTGTTCTAAGTGTGTTATATTTGTTCATGCTTAATTTTTCCAATAATGACATGGCACTGTTATTATCACCCTTCTGTAGGATTGCTTTAATACCATTTTGGATTTCCCTTAGTTCACTTTCACGTTTGAGTACTGTGGAGATATCTATATTAACTATAAATAGGTCTTTTTAACAGGGCACCTTTTCTTATCTTCACCTCTGAAGAGATGAGTCCAATTATAACTAGTGCTATGATGAGTCGCATGTTTGCTTCTGCAAAAATTAGACTTAATCAGATTTTCTAAACATATAGACACACATAAATTGCACTATATATACATCCTAGTTGTGATATTTTCAGTCCAACACTATTTACATTTTTACCTCTTTCTGTTTCTTAGATCATACCTTGTTGTAATTGGATTTTCTACAGTATTTTCACTTCTTATGTTATCAATATCTTTAGTAGACCATGGATATGTTTTCACTACTTTTACATGATTCCAGTGAACTACCTTGTCCTTTAGATCACTTTCATTTATTACTCTATATTTGTTCAATTTTAACACTTCTATTACTCTATATGGCCCAGTGAATTTGGGAGAAGCCTTTAGATTTGGACCTTCTGGTACAGATTCGGAACATAAATTCGAGTACCCACTGTAATGTCTGGTTTAGTGGTATTTTTGTTATAGTACTTTGCTTGAGTGTTATGTACGTCTTTTAGTCTAGCTCTTGTCTGCATGATAGTCTGGTTTTCCATGCAACATAGTCATCATAGTTATAAGTATGTCTGGACGGTGTTGCATCATCTATCAATGTATTTGGCACTCTATTTTGATAGCCACATAGCAAACAATGTGGAGAATCTCCTATTGTGTCATTTACATATTATTCAATGTGAACGCTACGTCTTTAAGAGCTAAGTCCCAATCTCCTGTATGTGGTTTTACTAAAGTTTTCAGGATATCCTTTATTTTACGATTAGTTCGTTCTGCTGCTCCATTTGAACTGGGTTTATAAGCTGTTATTTGACATTTATTTATTTCATAAACTTTACATATTTTCTTTAAGAGATCATTAGTAAATTCCGCAGCATTATCAGATAAAAGAACTTGTGGACATGAATGTCTGGTTGTAATTCAAAATTTAAGAGCTTCGGTTACTGTAGCCGCATCTCTGTTTCTTACAGGTATGATTTCTACATATCTAGTTAGATAGTCGAAGAAGACTAATATTTGTTTGTTTCCTCTAATAGTTGTTGGAACTGGAACCAAAATGTCCATGGTTACTACTTGAAATGGATTTAATTCTGATGGATATTTTTCCAGTGGAGCTTTTGGATTTACGTTACCTTTATGTTGGTTGCAAACTACGCAATTTTGTACAAAGTTCTCTGCATCTTCACTACAATGTGGCCAAAAATCTTTCCTGGTTATGATTCTAGTTGTCTTTTTAATTTCTGGATGTTCTGCAACTTATATGAGTGTGTTAGTTCTGAATCCTTAAGAACTGAAAATCAGTTCTTAAAGATTCATCTATTAATAGCTGTCCTACTATTTGTAATTTCCCTCTTTCTAAATCTAAATCTACCACTTGACAACTAAAACAAAAGGTTTTAGTTTTAATGCATTTTTCCGTTTCTTCTTGAGATCTGGATAATGCATCTGCCAAAGTGTTAAATTTCCCTGGAGCAAACTCTAATACACTAAGGAACCATCTATTGAACTTCATGTTGTTAGTGAAAGTTCTCTTTTTAAACAAATCACAAATGGGTTTGTGATAAGTAAGCACATTAACTTTATGACCTAAATGTATGTGTCTAAATTTATTTAAACCCCGCCCTCATTTTAGTTTTGGCCCTTTTGTAACAGTACAGCTCCTAACCCTGAACTTGAGGCATCACAAGCTAAATAAAAATCCTTTGAAAAATCTGGGTAGACCAAAACAGGGTTCCTAGTCATTTTGCTCTTTAATGTTTGAAAAGCTGTTTCTTATTAATTCTTCCATTCATATTTAACATCCTTTTTGGTTAGTTCTGTCAAAGGTCTGGCGATTGTAGCAAATGCTTTTATAAAAGGCCTATAATATCCAACCATCCCGAGGAACCTTCTTAATGCTTTCAAGGTCGTGTGAGCTGGATAATCAATTATTGCCTTTATTTTACCTGCTTGCATGCGCAGTCCGTCTTCACTAATTATATGACCCAAGTATTCTAATGACTTCATCAGGATCTGACATTTCTTTAATTTAATTTTGAGTCTTTCTAAATCTTTACTAAAAATGATTACATCGGCTAAATATACTGCAACATTTTTTGTCTCCTAGAATTTGTAACATTAATCTAACAGACGTTAAAAGAGCTGATGTGAGTACAAATGGCATGCCTTCAAACTGTAAATGTTTTTTATGTATGCTGTAGGCTGTGAATTATTTGGATTCTTCATCTAGAGGTACTTGCCAAAATCAACTAAGTAGATCTAAGATGAAAATATTTTGGCCCCTCCTAATTGAGCTAACTTATCTTGAATTACCGGCATCGGCATTCTATCTGGAACTGTGTTGGAGTTTAACTTTCTTAGTCTATTACAAGTCTCCAACTGCCATCCTTCTTTGGACCAAGCAACAATGGAGAATCATATGGGGATTTAGAAGGAATTATTACTCCATCTCTTTTCATTTCCTCTATCAAATTATCAACCATGGCTCTCTGGCTAATTGGTAATCTGTAATTAGGAATAAAAAATGGCTTGGCTCCATTATCTAGCAGTCTTATGTTGTAGGACATTTGTTCTTCCTAGTGTATCTCCTTCCACAGCTATTACATTTCTGTATTTCTCTAACACCTTAATTAACTTGTTTCTATTTTCTGGAAAATCTGTTTTATTTACTTCCTGATTTTCTTGAGAGTTTTGGGCATATATAGAGAAAAATGCGTTTTCTTCTACAGTGACAGTGCCTGCGTATAGTGTTAGTTTGTTATCTGAATAGTTTTGGATATAATCTTCAAAATTATCAACATTCATGTGGACTAGTGAATGATCCATTCTGGCAATTCATCGTTCAATAATAGAACATCTTTAGCCCTTACGTTCTCTTTTGCTCTTAAATATATTTTTGTTAAGCATTTTGGATTTAAAGTTACTGCTCTATTGAGTATAAATTGTACTTTATTATCATCAGTTTTGCTAACGCAATATATCTCTTCTTTTACTATATCTGAAAAATAACAAAGTTCTGCAATTTCAGTGGTGTCTTCTGTTACTTCTATTATACTGCTTATATCTGATTTCTTTATTTCATCTAATAGCAATACTTCATTAATTTTAGTATTTTCCTTTCATTCTCGTAACTCATTACTACATTGCTACAGTTTTTAGTACATGTATCTGTATAGGTATCTGTATAAACATCTTGATTTTCATTATATTCAGAGTTTCGGTGATCACCATTATTTATATCTGAGTGATTACTTGAATCTGAGTATATATAATCTAGATGTGTACATTTCATTGATTCTGTATTCTGTAATGGTGGGAATTCCTCTTTTCTATCTGTTTCTATTTTATCTTGCTTTTCCCGTATGTCTCTCTCGCTTGTCGAAATTGTCAGGCAAAACATACGCTCTTCTGATTATCCTGTTTCAGCCTAATCTTTCTTTCACTGCTGTCTAGTATTATTCCACATCTTCTCATTAAATTAAATGAGAATAACATTTTTGCGGGAAAAAATCTGTCTTCTAGAACTAGAAAACTTTCGACAAATTTGTGTGACAAAATGTCTATTTCCAAGTTCACCTTTCCTAGACTTCTTATTTGTTTACCCGCTTTTCCCTTTATGACTTTATTTTGACTCTGAATCAGAGTTTCTGAAATGCCTAAATATCTGGTTAAAGTTGATTATCTATTATATTCACTGTACTGTCTGAATCTATAAAATCCTTTCTGTTTATTTCTTCTTCTTTCATGGAGAATACTACTTCCTTGCTATTTCGGTAGGAAAATGCGGATGAACCTTCATTTTCCATACTAGTCATTCCTTCTTTTTCTCTTCTATCATCTTGAAGGGAATGATTTACTTCTTCCTTATTGGTTTCCTTGTTATTGAACCAACAGCTTTTAGTTAAATGACCGACCTTCTTGCAAATTGCACAGATTCTAGGCTTTCTGCATTCGTTAGTGGAATGATTGGTATACCCACAATTTTCACATGCTGCCTTTGGTCTTACTCCTTGAGCTGAATAGTTCCCTTGACTTTCGTTATTTGTGTTTGAAGATTGACCAGGCTTATATGTCATGGGTGGACCATTCCTTGAATAATTCTGTGTTCCTTTTTGGTTGAGATTCCATTTGCTTTTATGAGTTTGGGTATATTTCCCTTGAATAGGGGTGGATCTAATTCCTGCTTGTCTGGCATTATTATTTATTCTATATGAAAGATTATTATTTCTGCCTTTCCTTTCATTTTGCTTTTCTATTACCCCTACAAATTCCTTGAAAAAATCTATCTCTGTCTTCTTTGTGTCTTGCTTCATTGTTTTTAATGCTTGAAGGCTATTACTCTTGGGATCAATTTTAATTTTCCGAAAAGCCTTCTTTTCTTTTTCTCCTAGAGCATTATATATATTGTTCCAAAAGGCAAGTAATTTAAGACGTATCTTAAACTAACTAAGTACCTTTCATCATCACCAAACAGCGTCTTATCTCCAATAGTGATGTTTGTTGATTTCAAGTCGTCTGTTATTTTGTCCATGGCGTTTTCAACATAGGTGTAGAGCTTTACCATGGATTCATATTGGGGATTTAGGAACTTAGTAATACTATATAATATATCCTATTTACTCACGGGTTCCCAGAGCGTCTAACAAATTGTTTTGAATTCATCATATTTAGTTAATCTGCTGAAACTAACAGAATTCATAGTTTTATGTGTATCACCGTGTTCTGAACTAACGAGAAGCAAGGCTTCATTAATTTTAGTTCTTTCATCTGTTATTCCCCCTGAAGATATGCGGCTGTCAGCATCAGCTAACCAATGATTCACTGTGTATGATTCTAGCCTACTTTTGTATGGATGGGAAGCTTCAACTTGTCCACAGAAATGCGTGGCTTGTGTTATTACAGCTCGCTGATTCCTTCTTCTATTTCGGAACGTGTTAATAAGATTATCTATATTATTATAAGTTTTATTGGTACTGTTATGATTATCGTTATTTGTGTTATTAGGGTAAGTCTTTCCTTGAATCACCAAGGTTTGTGAAATTGGGACTGGGATTCGACTGCGTCTGTCTGGTGTTGGTCTTAAATTGTATGAGCTATCTCTGACAGTGTCGAGTAATTCGTTAAAGGCTTTATGCATTCCCCCCACCCCCCAAAAAAAAAGTTTTTCACATGTGCTACTCATTATTACACAGCAGCATAAAAAAATTCATAGGTGAAATTGGGCACAACAGTATCACAAAATAAAATTATACACAAACATGATATTCAAAGAAAAGTTATATGTATGGTTCACTATGCACAACAGTACCTCAAAAAAAATTATCATGCACTGTTAATTCAAAGGTATAAGAGTATATAATAAAAAAAAATCGTTAAATTGAACTCAAAGTGCACAATCCTGTTAAAAAAAATTATTCAAATAAATGGTACACAAACATATAAGAATTCAAAACTATATATCAGCAACCGAGTGTAAAAAAAAAAAAATACTAAGATTTCCTATCTATCAAAAATCTAAAAAAAAAACAAATGAATAAAAATCTGTTTACCCTTACTGAGAGCTAATTCAAAAAGTTTTATATATTTCTAAGAGACAGAATGAGCAATCTTTTCACACACTCTTATAGAGAGAGAATAAAAATAGAATTTCAGCTTCATCACAACTTACGTATGTTTCGGTTGTCGTTCTTTTTACTTTGATTCCGATATCACTTCTCCGTTGTCGGCACTCGCATTCAACTGTTGTGTTTAAAAATCAATCTTGACTGATGCTGAGTTTCTCTTCTTTCATTATTCGGCAACGATTCGTTTTCGTCCAAAAATCTTCGGTGAAGTTGATTCTATAACGGGCACGTTTTTCGTGCATTTGCAATGCACTCATCCATTTTTAAGAGATTATTTATAGAAATATGTTTGAGTTCTTGTCGGCTGCTGCAGTTACACTTCTCGCCTCGATGTTATGTCTTCGTCGCGCACTTGTTATGCCTTCGTTTCATAACATGCTGTGTTTGGTTGTTTTTTCACTTCGAGGGAAAAAACTACTCTCGTTGTTGTATAAAGTTTATAATTTCACTTAATTCGTTGACGTCTTAAAGCAGGATACTATCGATCACTATTATTCTTCGCTGTCATTATTAATTCTAAGTTCTGTTTGTCGAGAGGTATCACTGTTGTAACTGTCGAAATATGTCTATTTGTTTAACTATATTCACTGCACGTTACGTCTCCTGGATTCCACACTCGCTGACACCATTTATTATGTTAGGTGTTTGTAGAGTGTTCGAGTGTATGTTCTCTTACCTGCTTCTTTCCTCTAGATGATTCGTTCTGCAATCTGGTTCTATGTTTGACTTTATGCTTCTTCTTAATTGTTAGTTTTGGATTAGTAATATTATTAGTCTCTCAGGAGAAGTTTGAATGAGACGAACGGCAGAGTTTCTTTCTTTATTTTTGCAAAGAATACAAGTTACAACTACAAGGCTTACAAATTAAGAATCTGGTTAGGACCACAGGCAAGGTTTTGCTTCTTTACTGTACGACGGTGGTTGGTCCTCTCTCTTTTCCTTCTGGCGTTATGCAATCAGCTACCCCAGGATCGAATTAGAGTTCTACGCCCAAACGGATTCTTGATTCGTGGAGCGGATTCTCTCTTATCTTTTCCCATCCCCTTTTAGGTGGGGTTAGCAATTTAATTCCTCCTCTTTCATGCAGAGTATGTTTGATTAACATGTTAATACCTCTTACTGGATGTGGAGCTTCATTATCGATAGAAGTTGAGTGAGTCTGGTGAAAGGTCACAGGTCAGACATTTTATGGCGGCCTTAAGATTTCTATTGCGACTGTGTTATGGCTGTTGCCGCTTACCCGCCTCGCCAATGTCCTGTAACAATGTTTTTTTACCACTATGCTTGTAGATCAAATTTGACGTTCACCAAAGCTCAATTCTCTCTCTCTCTCTCTCTCTCTCTCTCTCTCTCTCTCTCTCTCTCTCTCTCTCTCTCTCTCTCTTTCTTATTATTTTCACTGTACTCTGATTATTCTCTCTTTTCTGTTTTTACTCTACCCTATCTACTATTAATTCTTATAGCTATCATTACAAAAGCAGGCACCACCCACCATTGTGCCCAGGCCAGCTTCCCTATGCCCATGATGACCGACCACAATCCATGCAAGGTATCCAATAGTATTTGGGAGCAGACATTGCCCCCTTCCAGTGCCCACCCTGCATATGCACAGCCAGCCATCTAAGCAGCAGCGATGCAACTGTTCCAAGCCATCCAAAGCAGGCCCCACCCACCATGGTGCCAACGCAAATGACCTGGATTGTCACTTCCACATGCTCACAATGACTGATCACAATCTATGCAAGGTGCCCACTGGCATTTGGGAGCAGACACTGCCCTGTCCCAATCCCCATCCTGCATGAACACAGCCATTCATCTAAGCAGCAGAGATGCAACTGTCCATGGTGCCCATCCAAGCTGACCTGGGCTGCTGCTTCCCTATGCCCATGATAACTGACCACACTCCATGCAAGGTGCCCACTGGCATATGGGAGCAGACATTCCCCACTGCCAATGCCCACCCTGCACCATGGTGCCCCAGGTGACCTGGGTTGTGAAACCCGTATGCCAATGATAACTGACCACACTCCATGCAAGATGCCCGCTGGCATATGTGAGCAGACGCCTCCCACTCCTAGTGCCCCAGTCATCTAAGCAGCAGGGATACAGCCGTCCCAAGT
>NC_061100.1:105064225-105074225 GCF_015104395.2 Macrobrachium nipponense | reverse complement strand
GTACATTTTTAGGGGTTTCTTTTTCATTATTAACTACACTATAAAACATTTTGTGAGCCTTTTGAAAACATAAATCAATTATATGAGGTATGTAGCAGAGATCATTTTCTATCTTTTTTATGAACTCTATATCTTGGTCAAGATACTGTTGACTCGCAATCCACAAACTACGTATGAACATTGAAGAAAAAATCTAAATTCTAATATTAAGATGGTCAGAATAAAAATGTACATATGCTAAATTATTTGTGGGTTTCCGTTAAATACTGAATTCACATTGGAAAGACTCTCTATGCATTAATAAATCTAGAAAATGGATGAGATTGTTATTTCCAATTTCAACTGTGAATTTTATGGATGGTACTTTTACATCGATACCAACAGGTAAGACTATTAAGATGTCATCCACATATTTCAACCATTTTAAGGGAACAAGTGTGATATTCGGGAGGTGCTGTCTTTAAAAAAATTCCATATGTAGGTTTGGTAACATTCTCCATTAAAAGTAAATCTGCAATCACAAATACACACCTTAATGAAATTATGTGACTAACGGACATGGGTAATTCTTACAAGTTCATTACTTAAATATTCTACCACTGAGTCAATAGGGACTTATGTAAACAAGGAACATACATCAAAACTGACAAAGATACCACTAGGGTTTAATACAATGCTATTTAATTTTTCCACAAGATCAAGAGAATTCAGGATGTGTGAATTGTTATCCCCGTTCCAAGTAACGGGGATAACAATTTGATAATATATTTAGATTGCTTGTAAGCAATATCCTATAGTACTAATTATTGGCCGTATAAGGTTGTTTTCCTTATGAGCTTTAACTAGGTCATATAAATAAGGTAATGAGGGACACTTTATAATTAATTCATACAATAATTCTTTTTCATCTTTAATAATTTGTTTCAAGGTGATATTAAAATTTTTAATTAGTAGGTCCAGCGGATTTATTGTGAGTTTTTTGTAAGTTGCTTCATCTTCTAGTAAAATATGCATGCATGCTATGTAATCAACTTTGCCCAGAACTACTAAAATATTGGATTTATCGGCCTTAGTAATGTGTAAGCTAGTATCATTTTTCAATTCTTTAAAATTTATCTTGTTGCGAGCGGGGAAATTATTTTCGTGAAAACAAAGAGGCATATATATAAGACCAGACAGTACAAATTTAGTAAAATCCCGAAAAATACATTAAGGAATTAAGAGTGGTGCGGTCAAACACACTAGTCAAAGTCAATTTAATTCGAAAACAATATACTTTCTATGTGTAACAAGAAATTTACAAAAGTGTCCAGACAATGAGTGAGAGACGAACATAAGAGAGAGAGAGAGAGAGAGAGAGAGAGAGGCGAGAGAGAGAGAGAGAGAGAGAGAGAGAGAGAGAGAGAGAGAGACAATAAAAAAACAAAATTTTAAGGTTCTTCATAAACATTTCACAAATATATGGGTCCGAATGGTACAATACCAGACTAAGATTTAGGATATTTTTTATTAGTGATTTGTATAATTGCGGATTCCAGTAAACTTCTTCAAACATAATCATTACACCTAGCAATTGCAGAGCTACTGCCCCTATTTGTACAATGAGATTTTTCGCTCAGATGGATAAACAATGAATTTGAAGTCTGGGTTATTCTAACTGAATACTTGCTGCTTTATTTGTACATCTTGCTTGATTGACCGACATAAAAAGGTAGGCAATCCTTACAAGGAACTTTGTAAATGATGTTATTTGTTACGGGACTATTCTTGATTGGCATACCTTTAATGGTATTGTTATAAGAGAACACAGCATTAACATTAAAATATTTAAATATTGATTTTATGGTTTCACATATGTTAAATTATTCGTGGATTTCCTATAAATACTGAATTTACATTGGAAAGACTCTCTGTGTATTAATACCTCTAGGAAAGGGATGCCATTGCTATTTTCAATTTCAACAGTGAATTGTATGGATGATAAACAATTATTCAAATTAAACAATAAATATTTTACGACTATACCAACAGGTAAGACTATTAAGATGTCATCTACATATCTGAATCATTTTAAGAAAAGATACCTCTTCAAATTTAGACTTCAGCCTTAATAACCAATTTACATTGCCAACACCAATAAACCTTCCTTCAACAATAATAAAACCTTCCTTCAACTCCCAGAATGAAGGATGTGAGAGGCGTCTCAAAATTTGTAGGCAATGAGTTTGGTTTTTCTTTGTCTTTTTATTTTATTTAAGTTTGAACATTTTGTGGTTTTATATCTATACATAAAAGTGCATAAATATATTGTTCAGGATTTTAAGCCAGAACCAAGGAAAGGTAAGACCTCTTTATAACCAGATTCATTCATCCTTGACTATATGCAAGTTGCTCCTGTGAACTGGAAGCTATCATTCACCCTATAAGCCTCTTTGCTGCTTCGGATTTACTCTACACAGGGGGGCCTTGGATGAGAGCAGAGCCTACCCAGGCGAGATTTTAAAAGAGTGGGGCCACAGCAGCTCTCTCTAAGTACCTCTCAGAACTTCCTCAGACTCTCTCAAGCCCTGCAGACTCCATTTCATCCCCTCTGCTTCCCTGCCTCCTCTGGGGGATCCCACAAGTGTTCTTATACCTCCCTAGTGCACGGAAATATCAGCAGATAAGAAGACTACCAAATCCAGGATTTCCAGATACTGTGAGATGTAATTTCCAGTGCAGTCAAGGAATCGTTTTGCCTCTTATCGGTATTTCATTTCCACTCTTCCAAGGCGACTTTCCCCCCTTCTTTGTTCAGCTTCTCACTCCCAATTTTGGTTCAATACTGTGATTAATTCCCTTGTGATGCTAGTAAACACCCCGTAGTTAATTCAAGCAAATTAATAGTTCTTTCTGTGTAAACACCCAGTCATTTCATGTTCCTTGAGTGGGTTGTAATATTTTTTGCTAAGCGCAAGTAGTGTGTAACGTTCCCCATGTGTTCCTCGCCTTAGTGCTGATGCTAGAATGCAATCTCTTTGTAGACAAACACAGTGCCTGATTGTGGGAGAAATTGGGAACCCTTTGGAATAAGGCTTGCATTGAAATAAACCATTTGCGCAAATTTTGATTTCCATGTTTCCAGTGGAGTGACAATCAACCATCTTATTAGTTCCTGGACCTACCATAACTTAAATGTAAATATAGTTCATTTAAAACTAAAATTCAGAGTTTATGCAAATTCTTCCTTTTCAGTAATATCGGCCTTCTGCTGTAGATTTTTTGTTTGTGATAACTCATCCCTCCAGAGTGTTAGACTACATTTTCAAGGAGGGAACGAGGTCATAACAAAATGGCAACCTTGCCGAGTTGTGTGAAAAGGAATTTTCATTTCCAAACGTAGCGATCGTTAAAATGGTATCACGAAAGAAACAAATCTGAATTCCTTTTAATATTTTTTTTGAGCAAGCGAAAAACAAGGTTTCCCAATTCCCCTCAACAAGAAAAAGGTAAATTTTATTTTCTTGTTATTTGTGTAGAACTAGGTATTCTAGTTAGGGGTGTAAAAAATCTGACTGCCATTATAGCGATAGAAAGATGTTAGAACCACGTGCATGTCGATAGACTAGAGAGAGCGAAATTTAATCTTAGCTTCTTTTTTGATGTGCTATTGTATGAACCATATAGGTGTTTAGGGAGACAATTCAAAATGAAAATAAGTGCCATATTTCGTGAATTACAAGTGTAAATCGACGAATCTTGTGTCATAAAGAGATTTTACATAGCTAGGAGTTTCAAAAGAGTCAGCGCATTGTTCATTGTGTCTGAGCACATTCTCTCTCTCTCTCTCTCTCTCTCTCTCTCTCTCTCTCTCCAGCTCTAGAAAGGATAGGAGAATTTAAACCCCTGGCCACGTGTCTAATCAAACTCCATCCATTACCCGTTTATGAACAAAAGAACTGAAGAGTGCTTTCCACAAAGGTATATATATATATATATATATATATATATATATATATATATATATATATATATATATATATATATATATATATATATATGTGTGTGTGTGTGTGTGTGTGTGTGTGTGTGTGTGTGTGTGTGTGTGTACTTTTTGTACTGGGACAATTCTTTGAAGTATGTATTTTTTATATTTCTTTGTGATATCTATGTCTTTTTTACAATATGAGTGTATACATACATATATATATACGTATATATATATATATATATCTATATATATATATATATATATATATATATATATATATATATATATATATATATATATATATATATATATATATATATATATATATATATATATATATATATATATATATATATATACATACTGTGAAATCACTAAAGTGATTTTGTTTATCAGCAAAAGCCACAGGGAAAATTTTAAAAAAAGAAAAGACAGAGTGTCAAGTACTTTTGTGTATTTAACACATGTGTTAAATACACGAACGTACTTGGCACTGTGTCTTTTCTTTTTTAAAAAATTTCCCTGTGGCTTTTGCTGATATATATACGTATATATATACGTATATATATATATATATATATATATATATATATATATATATATTATATATATATATATATATATATCTATATATATATCAATTTCCTCAATATCTCATCAACATACGAAACCTCTGTGACCATATAGTCTACCTAATTCTATCCTGCTCATCTGGCTTCCCATACTCTTCTTGGGCTGCGCTTACACCAGGCAAATCGAATCCATTCAATTCATGAAGAATCAACATGATTCAGATTCGTCTTGATTCGTCACACTAATGTCAATGCAACCGTTGACACCGAACGAAATGGCATGAATTGAATTGACTTGATTTCCTCATCAGATTTTATAATTAAAAATCTGTCATAAGATGGAACAGAGATTTAGATCTAAGTACCGAGATAAACTTAAAAAAAAAAACTCCGGAATATGCAAATGATGCGGTTTTAATCAACAGAACACTACAAACTTATAAAGTGGCTCATATAGTTACAGAGATGGCACTCAAAATAAATCTCAAACAAAAATCAAATGGAGAAATGTTTAATTCAGCCGAATCTTTCAAATGGTTACTGACTATGATATCCAGTGTAGGTTCTATTGTGTTAGAATTTAGTAAAAGAGAAAAAAAAGTAATCATAGAATGGGGAGGTTGAATAAGGTTTAGGAATTTTTAGGAATTAAATAGGATTGAGATATGGCTATTACGATCTGTGTTTTTATAGGAATATGAATCATGGTAAGACCATTAAATTATATATATATATATATATATATATATATATATATATATATATATATATATATATATATATATATATACTGTGTGTAAGTGTTTATGTGTGGCAGTGGATATGTGTGTGGGTGTGAGTGTGCGCGCGTTTCCTTAACCAAATTCATCCTACGTAGAACTGAACAATAAATAATAATGACTGCCTCTCAAGATATATTTGGAGCTCAACGTCAAGGCCGTCTTCGGCAAATAACGAAATATGAGGGCTATTCATTATGATAATGTAATAATGATAATAATGATATGAGAATGGAAACAAGGGAAAGACGAATAGCAAACATCGGCGAAGCAAACATGCAGTTACGAACTGTTATTTGTCGAAGAGTCTATCTGTTTACATTTCATATTTCAGATTGCGAGAGCTCGAATTTTCGTATTAATATGCATAGCACGAAAGTGGGAGTAGTTTCGTATGAGATGGAATTTTCATGAGATGCTTCTTCATTTTATGAATTCGTGTTTGTCTTGAACTCCGTCTTTAGCTAAGTTCCATGCAATTAAACTTCAATGCAGTTTTTTTTTTTTTTCTCGATCGATTTGACAAAGACTCCTGTTGCAACTAAAAATTGCCTCGGTTTTCGCTTGCTCGGGGAGTAAGCCTACAAACTAATGTATTGTTGTTGTTGTTGTTGTTGTTGTACTTGCTATTGTTGCTCTTGATGTGTGGGGGGGAGGTAGGAAAGCCCTATGGAAAAACCTAAATAGGTCTGAAAAAGGTATTTTGCGTTGAGTTAAAGATACAGGAATGTGAAGGTAAGATATTTATGACTTATTTATTAGAATGGAAATGTGAAAATTAATAGTATGCATGTTAAACAGTACAGAATAATCATTTCTAATAAAATATAGCATATTTATCTAATTTTTCTGCAGTGAAACAACGTGTTTATTGCCCATAGATTTTATCACGTCCCTAGAGTAAGCTGGAGATCTGAGCGCGTCTCGTTCATCTTAGTCCAATGAATGAACAAGTAGCAATATTAATAGTCCAGGGCATTAGCAATTCGGACTCTCATTCGAAAGACCTTGATTCGATCCCGTGGTGAGTAGAAATTAATGTGTATGAATAAATTTTATATATATATATATATATATATATATATATATATATATATATATATATTTATATATATATAGATATATATATATCTATATAATATATTATATATATATATATATATATATATATATATATATATAATATATATATATATATATATACATCATGTACAGTGAAGTTGTTTTACCCACAAGGCGTATATATGAATCACGGTGATGTGATAAGATATATATATATATATATATATATATATATATATATATATATTATATATATATATATATATATGTATGTATATATATATCTTATCACATCACCGTGATTCATATATAGCCTTGTGGGTAAAACAACTTCACTGTACAGTGGGGCTTAAATCTCATGCGACATGATTCTTTTTGTATCGTCCTTATTCTCAGACTCAACGTGATGTTGCTAATGTCATCCATGTCGAAAAGTTTGCGAATTCACAGCTAGCCTTATTTTCCTTATGGTTAAATAGATATGATCCCTTTTATGCATTGGTATAATTCTTAATTTGTGTGATTTGAATTGATTTTGTTATTTTTCTTATCTTTACGTTGCTCAGTTCAAGTGTGGTGTGATAAGGTTAGCGGTGCGAGCAATGAAAGCACACTTAACATGCTCCTCGGACTGGTGAACATAACCATGTCTGCAGCATTATGACAGTAGACCTAATAAGCTCAACAGTCATAACAACACTTTCAATGTAGGAATATGAATTAAAATAAGTTTTATTTGAATGTTGAAGATTTCGGCTGTGTTTAAGCTGCCTGTATGTTGGAAAATGTTTTATAGGCCTAAAAAATAATCTAAGCCATCTGAGATGTAATCTGTTAATAATGAATTTATTTGTAGAGATCACCTGTTCTTTGAGGAATATGAATTACAACCAGTTTTCTTTGAATGTTGAAGTTTCAGGCTGTGTTTAAGCTGCCTGTATGTTGCAAAATGATTTATAGGCCTGTAAACATAATCTAAGCTTTCTAAGATGTAATCTTTACTAATGTTTTTATTTGTAGAGATTACCTGTTCTTTGAGGAATAAAAGATGATGATGATTTTTGTTATATGGAGAAGATGTTTATTAATCGAAATGTCATAAGTATTAATATCAAGGCATATGTAACGCTTGTTTTTCAACTGGTTTACAATATTATTTTTTAAAAGTCCTTCTGCTCGCTTTTGGTGTATAATTTATTCTTTCTTAAGGTAACTTGAAGTGCAAGAATGCGTAGATAACCTCATTTGCTTTCTGGCCAGAAATTGTTAATATAGAGATGTGAATGTTAAGTGTAAAGTAAAGAAATCTAACACCTAGGACTAGGAATAATATCTTGGCTTTGACAGATAGGCGAACATTTGCTAGTATGCTATCAGTTTTGAAATTTTAAAGAAAGATAACAAATAATTATGTATGAATCTCCAAATATTCCTTTAACACATAAAGTAAATGTTTTCAAGATAATTTAATGGTCGCTACTCATTGTAGACCTACTTATATACCAGGTAGTTGTTGTTGCACCAACACTGATACTGCACACATGCTCCCCTCACACGTTGATATCGGTGGGCGCATTCTACTTTTGTACATACATATTTACATTTTTTCAGCGTTGAGTGTAAAAGCAATCAAATACGACTATTTCAAATTTTATGTTTGCTTTGGAAGCATTATTAATGTTACGACAATTTTTTTCGTTCTTTTTTTTTATTCATTTAACACTTGAACTGAGGTTTGATTGCGACTTCGTTTTGGTCAAATGCTTCAGCAATGAGTAAATGAAAGTTTTGAAAATGTTTCGTAAGGGTTTTTCTGAAATTTGGCTACACGTGACATTTTCTTACAATTTTTAAATATATGACAGATTTCAGTATATGCGATACTCGCGTCTTCGCATTGAAATAAAAGATAAATATGGATCATGCTACGTTGCCAGTTAGTGAATTTTGAACGAAATCCTATGGAGTCATGTCGCATAAGATTTGAGCATCACAGTACGTCCTAAATTCTCTGTTCCGTGGTTCGCGCCCATGAGCCGATGAATTTCTTATCAACCAAAACATTCTCCTTGCGTTAACGTATATAAAAATATATTAAATCCGAGGTAGAGCGAATTAGATACTAAAGTACATTTGTAGCTTAGTATGTAATATATATATATATATATATATATATTATATATATATATATATATATATATATATATATATATATATATATATATATATATATATATATATATATACATACACACACACACACACACACATATATATATATATATATATATATATATATATATATATATATATATATATATATATAGATATATATATCATATTATTTTGGAGAGTACAGATTTGAGTTAATCTAAGTGCTTTCAACAACGAACTCTCTTCCCAAAAGTTCCTTTTCCCCTTTAAATAAAATATTTCGAGGAAGCAAAAGCAATATAAGGCCTGGAGCACAAAAGAACATTGAAGAGAGAAAAGCTCTCGGATGTATACAAGTCACTAAGCTGCTGAAAAGCACTTGATTTACAAGCTGGAAACAAACTTTTCCAGTGACATTTATTCCACTCGGATCTTGGTGAATTTGTATGCTTGATATACAAATAATAAAATAATACCTTCCATTGAAACGCCGACTGTGAATACCTCTAACAATTGTATTAAATACAATGTCTTTCATTACAAAGGATAATCCTGCTTAACGACGACAAATCTTTCATTTAACTAAACTATCTGACAAAAAGAGTTATCCATTTTCACTTACCCGGGGAATTATGATTTAGCTATTCCGATGTAAATGTAAAAAACAAATTGAGTGCATGTTAAGCAGTGGAGAAAATTTATTTCTAATATATCATATTCATTTTAATTTTCGTTGGTGAAACAAGGCTTTATTTATAGATTTTAGCATGTTTTAATTTATGTTAAGTTAGGATTATAATGTTTACAACTTATGCGTGGGGGAAAATTTTGCACGCGTCTCGAGTAAGCTGGAGGTCAGATCACGCCTTGTTATACATGAAAATGCACGAGTGTACAATTATTTTACTTTATTTGAAGAATAAAAACAAAATAATGTTTAAAAGCTAGCATTAAATAATATTTTATGGCTCTCTTTGCTTAAAGATGTCTGGTTGTTACATATACGTCATAATCAAAAGGCTTAGAATGAAAATATAGAAAGAGCAGGTATGAATTAGAGCGAGGTAAAAGTTAGTCACAAAAATGGCTTTGTCTTCAAATATCATTTTTATTCGAACTGGAACTGGAATAAGAAATTTAAATCAAAGGTGCTGTGAGGTCACTGGGCACTAATATGAGTTAAATCAATCAATCAGTCAACCACTACATATATATTATATATATCTTATATATATATATATATATATATATATATATATATATATATATATCTATATAATCTTAATATATAAATATTATATAAATATTATTGATTATCTCAAAGGGCGCATGGGTGTCAGATGCCATAACTAATGTTTTCATTCAACCAATGCTCAAGAGGATTCAAGGAGGATTATCAGTGGGAGTGACCTAAATTGTCCTACCTGTAGATGGATCTCTTGGTATAAATATCACCTTTTCTG
>NC_061100.1:105054225-105059225 GCF_015104395.2 Macrobrachium nipponense | reverse complement strand
CTTTTATATTTCTACTTTCTTGTCAGTGTTTATATAATTCAGTTATTATTGTTCATAGTATCTACGAATCCGGAATACTTAGGAGAAGTTTTCTCATATTTCTTGCAGAGGTCCACCCCAGACAGTCCCCCCCCCCCCCCGCCCCCGCCTCTCTCTCTCTTTATATGCTACATTATGCTGCATTTCTTTCCCTCCTTCTTTCTCTCTTTTATCTATTGTATTATGATGTGTTCTCTCTCTCTCTCTCTCTCTCTCTCTCTCTCTCTCTCTCTCTCTCTCTCTGTCTTTACCTACTACATTATGCTGCATTTCTTTTCTTCTCTCTTTCTCTGTTTTATGTATTGCATTATGATGCGTTCTCTCTCTCTCTCTCTCTCTCTCTCTCTCTCTCTCTCTCTCTTTACCTACTACATTATGCTGCATTTCTTTCCCTCTCTCTTTCTCTGCTTTACCTATTATATTATGATGTGTTCTCTCTCTCTCTCTCTCTCTCTCTCTCTCTCTCTCTCTCTCTCTTTACCTACTACATTATGCTGCATTTATTTCCCTCTCTCTTTCTCTGCTTTACCTATTATATTATGACGTGTTCTCTCTCTCTCTCTCTCTCTCACCTGCTTCATTATGATGCATTTGTTTCCCCTCGCTCTTTCTCTCTTTTGCCTATTTTATTATGATGATGCGTTCTCTCTCTCTCTCTCTCATTTACCTACTGCACTATGATACATTTCCTCTCTCTCTATCTCTCTCTCTTTCTCTCTCTCTCTCTCTCGACCTCTGAACTTACCAATAACATGCACTTGGCACATTTTAGCAAATAATAAATAAATAATTAAATAAATAAATAAATAAAATGAAATCAAATAATATAAAAAAAATAGCTTCCCACGTGGTATCGTTCACTTCAAACCATGATTTTCTGCGCCTTATTCCACACAGATCTGAATAAACAAAGTCGTACCTATTGTAAATTTAGCATTCACCCCCTAATTGCCAAGGCGCACGTGTTGCCATTACTGAAATCTGTCATCTGCAGCCGCCAGATCGTTATAGCAAACAGTGCTGCAAAACTCTTCCCTCTCGTCATTTTCGCTTACTCGGGGATTAAGACTACAAACTATCTTGTCGTTGTTGGGGGTAAGGAAATGTCTAAGGAAGATCCTAAAAAGGCCTGAAAAAGGTGTTTCGCGTGGAGTTAAGGATACAGGAATTTCAGGATAGGAGGTTTATGATTTATATATTAGAATTAAAACCTAAACGACAAATAATGTGCATGTTAAACTGTACAGAACAATTATTTCTAATAACATATGGCGTATTTATTCTAATTTTCGTTGGTGAAACAAGGCTAGATTTCACCATAAATTTTAGCAAGTTTTAATTCACGTTGAGTTAGGAATATAATGTTTACAACTTATGCATGATGGGAAAATCTTGCATGCGTCCTAGTAAGCTGGAGGTCGGATCATCCTTGTTGGAATAATTCCCCTCAAAAAGGAATTCATTGGCCCTAACTGAGTATACGTGCGTAAGATTTCTGTTGGTTTTATTGCAGTGATTTCCTTGCTATAAGAAATAGAATCAATTTGTATGTCATATCCAAGTCTATGTTAAATTCTTATAAATACAAACATCAAAGATGATAACCTAATCGAACTCTTCAGTCCTCAGATCTTTATTTTTGCACAATGCGTACAAGCATTTATCATGAACACAGACGTATTATTGCATTAATCAACTGCTATTTTTGTGGTTTCTCTAATATTCATGAACATTTTGGTTATTATTTTTGAATTACGCGCACACAACATTCCCAGAGATTTAAGGATAAAATATGAAATGGGTAAGCATTATCGGAACTTTTATATCCGTCAGTGTATACAGTGGGAAATTAATGATACTTAGCACATGGTTTCATGTACAAAGAGACTAACTGAAGAGTATTTCAGGCCTAAATTCCATCACTAACGATGAATTCAAATCACTATCCTTCTATTTTGTCAAAACAGTAATAAAATTCCCACGAGATATTCCGCACCATCAATATCGAATGGCAACACACTACTAGAATCCAGTATTGATTATTCAAGTGTTTCTTCGCATAAAATAAAGTTGTCAATTGACAACACCTTTCCAGAACCCAGGATTGATCATTCAAGTTTTTCCTCCCATCAATATAACATAAAATCAAGTTGTCAATTGACAACACCCTTCCAACGCCCTTCCAGAATCCAGTATTGATCATTCAAGTATTTTTACTCATCAATAACATCGGATAAAGTTGTCAATTGACAACACCCTTCCAGAATCCAGTATTGATTATTCAAGTTTTTTCTCCCTTCAGTAATATAAAATAAAGTTGTCAATTGACAACACACTTCCAACACCCTTCCAGAATCCAGTATTGATCATGCAAGTCTTTCCTCCCATCAACATGACATAAAATAAAGTGAAAAATCACAAACTTTATGATAGAACTTTAGTAGGAACTTTCCCTCGTCAATCGCAAAAGCTCTTTCATATCCTACAAAATCCCCGTGGGGTGAAAAGGGATTTCCAAGGTATTAGGCCAACGGCCTTTGGGGATTTATCAGCCAGGAAATTAAATTATGAATGTTACACGGCATTTTGATTAACCGATTTAGTCTCTAACGTATTGCACAGAAATTATATGAGTTTTAGAAATCTTATGGTGTTGTAGTGAGCATTTACTTTGGCGAGATATATATATATATATATATATATATATATATATATATATATATATATATAGTATATATATATATATATATATATATATATATATATATATATATATATATATATATAGGTTTTCATAAAAAAAACTCACTTGCTGGCCGAGTCGGTAAAGACGTCACTGAAGTCCTGATTCCTCCTCCTCTGCGCGCTGGTTTTAATCCACGAGAGGACGAAATTATTATCAACTAAAGAATTCCCCCTTCGGTTAATATATTAGAAAATACATTAATTCCGAGGTAGAGTGAATTGGATATTAAAAGGACATTTTGTAGCTTAATGGATATATATGAATCATGGTGATGTGATGAAAGATAAAAATTCATATATATATATATATATAGTATATATATTATATATATATATATATATTATATATATATATATGTATATATATATATGTGTGTGCGTGTGTGTGTGTATGTGTTTTGTCACAACAATAAATGAATAACCCTAAAATATTATTAAGTGTCGAAGCAACTTACCAATATTATTTCCTTTAACTTTGCCTATTGACTCTCTCTCTCTCTCTCCCCCCTCCCTCCCTCTCTTCTCTTCTCTCTCTCTCTCTCTCTCTCTCTCTCTCTCTCTCTCTCTCTCATTGCCATTTTTCGGTAAAAAAACTAATCCTCAAAGCGTAAAAAAAAACAGAACTAAAAGTCGACTACCAGAGTAATAAAAGAAGACACATGACATGCAATAATCAAGTTGGTTATCATACATTTAAAGGGGGCTGACTAATCACATTAGGGGTACAAAAGAATAAATAACGCTGTTATGAAGGAAATGAGAAAGGAAATGATGAAAACGATCTTATTCATTCGAACGATTAAAACAATGTTTAGAGAGAAGAGTGAATAAGAAGGGAAACGATGGTAAACAGAAAGAATAATCCGCTAATAGTTAACCAAATAAAAGACGCGAATGAAGATGTATTGTCTCAAGAGAATTTTGTCCAAAGTCACTTGAAAAACGCTTTGGATGTTTAAATAGAGAGATTAGAAGTGGAAAAGATCTTACTAAAGCCAGAATAAAAGAGGATTATTATCATTATCATTATTTTTTTTTTTTTGCTCTATCACAGTCCTCCAATTCGACTGGGTGGTATTTATAGTGTAAGGTTCCGTGTTGCATCCTGCCTCCTTAGGAGTCCATCACTTTTCTTACTATGTGGGCCGTTTCTAGGATCACACTCTTCTGCCTGAGTCCTGGAGCTACTTCAGCCTCTAGTTTTTCCAGATTCCTTTTCAGGGATCTTGAGATCGTGCCTAGTGTTCCTATGATTATGGGTACGATTTCCACTGGCATATTCCATATCCTTCTTATTTCTATTTTCAGGTCTTGATACTTATCCATTTTTTCCCTCTCTTTCTCTTCAACTCTGGTGTCCCATGGTATTGTAACATCAATGAGTGATACTTTCTTCTTGATTTTGTCAATCAATGTCACGTCTGGTCTATTTGCACGTATCACCCTATCTGTTCTGATACCATAGTCCCAGAGGATCTTTGCCTGATCGTTTTCTATCACTCCTTCAGGTTTGTGTTCGTACCACTTATTACTGCAAAGTAGCTGGTGTTTCTTGCACAGGCTCCAGTGGAGGGCTTTTGCCACTGAATCATGCCTCTTTTTGTACTGGTTCTGTGCAACTGCCGGACATGCGCTTGCTATGTGGTTTATGGTTTCAATTTTCGTATTGCACTTCCTACATATGGGAGAGATGTTATTTCCATCTATCGTTCTTTGGACTTATCTGGTTCTTAGGGCCTGATCTTGTGCCATTGTTATCATTCATTCAGTTTTCTTCTTTAGCTCTTTCCTCACTAGCCATTGCCACGTGTCATCGCTGGCTTGTTCTTTAGTCTGTCTCATGTATTGTCCGTGCATTGGTTTGTTATGCCATTCCTCTGTTCTACTTGTCTTTCTCCTGTCTCTGTATATATCTGGGTCTTTTATCAGTCCTTCTTCCCATGCACTCTTGAGCCACTTGTCTTCACTGGTTTTCATATATTGCCCCAGTGCTCTGTTCTCGATGTTGACGCAGTCCTCTATGCTTTGTAGTCCCCTCCCCCCTTCCTTTCGCGTTATGTATAGTCTGTCCATATTTGCTCTTGGGTGTAGTGCTTTGTTTATTGCCATATGTTTCCTCGTTTTCTGGTATATGCGGCGAAGTTCTGCCTTCGTCCATTCCACTATTCCTGCGCTTTATCTGATTACTGGCACTGCCCATGTGTTTATGGCTTTTA
>NC_061100.1:105044225-105046725 GCF_015104395.2 Macrobrachium nipponense | reverse complement strand
GCTGCAGATCAGAAGCCTTAAAAATAAAGCGCACACGTGACACGAACTTCACAGTACTGCAGTATATCTGATATGGAAAAAGGCACTCCTGAAATACCTTAATAATACCTGAGTAACTTCCCTCTTCCTGAAATGAAATGGCAGCTTATTGCACAGTCTTGAAGCAGCAGATCTGAAGCCTCAAAAATAAACATTCAAAAGTGCATCTTGACCCAGTTATCCTGATACCAACAACTGAATCAAGTCCTGTGTTATATTGCAACCCCCAGAAAACCACTGCTACCAATAAGCGAGAAACCAAATATTTATTTGATGCAAGGGAACACACGACAAAGGCTTTCCTATCCTCCCCTTCCGTTTGATCTCACTCTCGTTCTGAATTCTTGGAAATATGAGAAAACAAGCGCAGGGAAAGATAAATAACACTGTTGTTCACATTAGTACTCAAGGTCGTATACAGGAAAGAAATTTGTTTTCAGTTTTCAGTTCACAAAAATTACGTGAAAAATCTTATGGCATTATCATTATTGAAAGATATTGCTGCATCAGCTGCATTCAACTTGTAAATAGTCTTCTCTATTTTTCTAACAATAGCTTTCTCTCTGCAAGTACAACTAGCGAGTATTGTGCCGATATTACTCATCAGGAGGAGTCAATTTCGGGATATTGCTTAAAATTTATTTATTTGTCACAGTAAATGAACAAATAGATCAAAAATATAAGTCGATCTAGTGGCCAACGTTTCTCTCGGTATCATCCGAGCATGATCACGACAGTGATGCTGTCAGGATCTACTCAATGTAGGTCAGCAGGGGGTCAACAGCTCGCTGAGTTTTCATTGGTTGGTGGCGCGATGCGTTTCTGCTATTGGCTGGAGGAAGTTTCCTTCAAGACACTTCTCGTCTTTATTATTATTATTTACTTGTTTTAAGAATTCCCCAGCGGTGTCAGTGTAAATAAATATGCTCAGATGATACCGAGAGAAACGTTGGCCACTAGATCGACTTATATTTTGATCTATCTGTTGATTTATTGTCACAAATAAATAAATTTTAAGCAATATCCCCGAAACTGACTCCTCCTGATGAGTAATATCGGCGCAATACTCGCCAGTTGTAGTTGCAGAGAGAAAGCTATTGTTAGAAAAATAGAGAAGACTATTTACAAGTTGAATGCAGCTGATGCAGCAATATCTTTCAATGAAACTTGTTTGAAAGAGGGTCTCCTTCCAATATATTATTATTATTATTATTATTATTATTATTATTTGGAAGAAGACCCTCTTTCAAACAAATTCTGTAGAATAAAATGGCAGAATTCAGCAAATTAATCTTATATATTTTCTTTTCTATTTTTCTTATTACTCGCTTTTCTGGCTCAGCGATACCTCTTAATAATTGGCCAATATTCATATCGGGAATAATGCTGAAAGTGTTCCAAATAAAATACCACTTTCAGCATTATTCGCAATACGAATATTGGCCAATTATTAAGAAGTATCGCCGAGCCAGAAAAGCGAGTCATAAGAAAAATAGAAAAGATAATATATAAGATTGATTCGCTGCATTCTGCCATTTTATTCAACAGTATTATTATTATTATTATTATTATTATTATTGTACTTAGGAAGCAGACCCTCTCTCAAGCATACTTTATTAAAAGTAATGGCTACTTCAGCAGCATTACACTTGTAGAGATTCTTCTCTATTTCCGAATAGCGGCTTTTTCCGTGCTACTTAGACAGGCTAGTAGAGCGCCTATGGAGGTCATGATCAAATACAGAGCCAAATTGGTGTATATATTTGAATTTTACAGATAAACTATGATACCATAGTTATCAAAGTCATTAACGATATATATATATATATATATATATATATATATATATATATATATATATATATATATATATATATATAGATATATATATCTGTCTCTCTCTCTCTCTCTCTCTCTCTCTCTTTCTTGAAGCAAGCGAGCTTTCGTCTGGAGCTGCCAGACATCCTCGGGCTGGGAAGCTGAGGGTGGACTGATCTTGAAGCGGTGTCCGTCCTCGTTTATTATTTTGGAGGTGACAGCAGGGGAACCGCCCCATGCTAATTCTACTATTGGCTGGTGGCGGTAGGTCTTCGTTTTCATTGGTGGCTTGACCGGGTCTCAAGCCACTTTCCATGCGTTGATGGTTTCGATACTGTAAGTCTGCAGCCGCCTAGACCTCCTTAGCGGCGCGGTTACGTCGATGGGGCGTTTCGCTATGCTGCGGGACGTCACGGTCCCGCAGCATAGCGAAACGCCCATCGACGTAACCGCGCCGCTAAGGAGGTCTAGGCGGCTGCAGGACTTACAGTATCGAAACCATCAACGCATGGAAAAGTGGCTTGAGACCCGGTTCAAGCCACCAATGAAAACGAAGACCTACCGCCACCAGCCAATAGTAGATCAGCATGGGGCGGTTCCTCTGCTGTCAACTCCAAATATAAACGAGGACGGACACCGCTTC
>NC_061100.1:105026725-105041725 GCF_015104395.2 Macrobrachium nipponense | reverse complement strand
GCCTGGAGAGCAAATCACCACTCCACTAAGTTTCGCTCCGGCCCGAATGTATTGGTATTTACATTTCGACGTCGTTACGGGCGAGTTCTGAGAAAATACGAGGACATTCTATAACTTCCCATTCCCTTCTATTTCTCCCCCGTCCTATTCAGGGGAAATTAGTATCGACCCTAATTTACCAATTCCATTATGCAACACCGGTGCATCTCGCCCTGGTTGCAGGATTGCATAGGTGGGAGGTGGCTAACGAGATTGCATGCGTTTGACTCGGATTTCTTTGGCAATAGTTTATTTATTTATTTATTTATTTTTTAGCTAGCCCATTCACTGTACTAATGGCTTATAAATAACTTCAAGCGTCTTCACTATACTATACGTAGTGGCTTACAAATACACTGCATGTGAAATTTACTACAGCAGTCTACAAAGAGATCAGGGTTATAACCTAATTCATGGAAACTTGATAATAATACATTGACGCAGCAGTCTTATTATTTTTTTTCTCAAAACGTAGTAAATAAATCTAAAAAAATACACTCAATATGAGATTTACCAGAATAGCAAACTAAATGGAAGTCGGGATTTATATGTAATATATGAGAGCAGTCTTTTTTTTTTCAGCTTGCCTGGTGACTCAACTACTGGCTTATAAATAACATTGAAGGTTTTGTTTTTTGTTTTAATTTTTTTTACGTTGCATTGAACCAACCGGACCAACGGCTTTACGTGACTTCCGAACCACGTCGAGAATGAACTTCTATCACCAGAAATACACATGGAATGTCTGATAATCGAACTCGCGGCCACCGAGGTAGTACGCCAACACCATACCGACCACGCCAAAGAGGCGCTCTTATATTTACTTAATGCGATAACAGTGGAAAATGTAATTTGATGCGATGACAAATCATAAGAACAAAAAGTCTTTTTTTTATATATATATATTCATATGCATACATGCTTACAAGAATACTTGTGTAGAGACACACGAATCACTGCTTTCCACAGATAAAGGTATCCGTCGAGACAATACAGTACTTCATTGTTGAAATTTCAAGAACGCGTTCTCATTAGGACAGGCAGCTCGTGTCACAATCATATAAAACATCAGCAGTTTACATAAGTTGTAATACCTTTTATATACATGAAGCTCCCTATGTTCGAAAATATATTTCTAATGTATAATCACTGTACAGTAATCACCTGGATTACCCATATAGAGAATAATTTTGATAATTAAATAAAAATTATCAGATATATAAAGCTAATTGGACACAGAAAAACAAGGCGTGATCCGACATTGAAAAATAACGCTGCATTTTATTAGAAATCATTTTCGGTACTGTTTAAAATGAACATTATTTATTTTTTGACATTTTCATTCTAATAAATAAGTCATAAATATGCTATCCTAAAATTCCTGTAACTTTAACTCAACGCGAAACACCATTTTCAGACATTTTTAGGTACTTTCATAGACCTTTCCTACCCCCCAAAACAACAACAGCATGGTAGATTATAGGCTTACTCCCCGAGTAAGCGAAATTACGGAACAGCTAGCTGAAAGGTTAATGATTGGCAAGTGATATCCTACGAAATATTTCAATTGATCAGCTCTTCTTTTTTTTTTCAGAACGAAGCTGCCTACTGACTCGTGCAATATCGAAATCCTATAAATTATTATAACACGAACAGCTTACTATTTGATGCGGGATATCTTTTCCTCTTGTAATAACATCCTCTCGAAATGGTGGACTTCTTCAAAGTCCTCTACTGAAGGGGGAATTTATAAGTGAGTCTGATAAGCAACCTATTGCATATGAGTATTATCCAACATTTTTTCATGTTCTGTAACGTAAGACAGACTTTGGCAAGAAGTATTACTCGAGATTTCATTACACATGAGTACCCCCATTGTCATCGAAAAGATTTTACAACTACAAAACTAGAATGAGAGATCCAACAGGCATTATGTAACAAGCAAGCCATCAATCTATATATATATATATATATATATATATATATATATATATATATATATATATATATATACATATAAATATAAATATAGATTTATATATATATATATATAATATATATATATATATATATATATATATATATCTAATATATATACATATATATATATATATATATATATATATATATATATTATATATATATATATATATATATATATATATATATATATATATATAATATATATATATATATATATATCCAAGGTATTCAACTTGCTCCATCATTCTGCACATAACGAAGAAACTCATAAATAATATATTTTTTTCCTTATTCCTACACAACATATAGTTTTACATGTCCTTCATCTTCCCTAGGGGAACAATTTTGTCTGCTATTCTGAGTCGGGAATTCCATTCTCTCTCTCTCTCTCTCTCTCTCTCTCTCTCTCTCTCTCTCTCTCTTTCCCTGACACCCACACGCACACACACACGCACACACACTCATACATACTTTACTGGAACCTAAGCACGCGAGGTTAATGAGATTTTAATTACCACATTTTTTCAAAGAATTCTAAAAGGGATCTTATGAAAAAAGTCTTTTGATGAGGATAAAAAAATGACCAAAAAAAAAAAAAAAATATTCTTCGTAGAAGAAATAATAAGCTAATGAATATTTTTCTGTAATACCAGACTCACATGATGAAATATTCTGTTGGGTATATCGAAATATAACAGGAATAAATCTCGTTTTTATTAAAAAAAATATATCGCTTTTCAAACTTCTATCAGGTCTTACCCCTCGAGACATCTATCTGTCAATAATACGAACGTAAGCATTCTGGCTCTAAATGTGTGCACCACATGAGATGTATACCAGTGTTATTAGTAATTATCTAACATTTTTCTAGTTTATTGATTGTGAACATGAAATATCTAACACAGCTGATTAATTCTTAAAAAAAATAATCTGAAGTTTCTCAAATGATTGACTGGAAAAGGCAATAAGGTCTTTGATATCTGCTCTTTATACATACATACACACATACATACACACACACACACACACACACAACAGCACACACACACACACACACATCACACATATATATATATATGTTATATATATATATCTATAGTGTATATATATATATAGTGCTTACTTTTCATATTTTGGCGTTTTTATGGGTTCCTATTATTAGATGAATTCTGTGTAACGAAACATTTTCACCAGTCACACACACACGCGCAAAATAAACTGTATTTGTGGTATATATATATATATAGATATATATATATATATATATATAATATATATATATAGTATATATAATATAAATCGCTTGAGTAATAAATTTTAATGTCAGTTTTAAAATAATCTATGAATGCCTAGGGATAAGGTTTTAATTCTTAATAAAAGGCTGGGAATAGTTCTTAGCTCGTCCTACGCTATTATTCTACGTTATTTATTACATTATTAGTAAAAAAAGAAAGTAATAGTGTTAAAATAACACACATTGCCTGAAATACGTAGTTTTGGAATAGCTCTGGTACAGTTTTCTGATTTTTCAGTCTGAATTTGGAACTAAGTAGAATAGGCCTGACAAGATCTATTGTATTAAATTATCTATAAAATCCAGGCCACAGGCCAAGGACTGGGACCTGTGAGGTCGTTCAGCGCTCAAAATAACGTTGAAGCAATTGTCAAGACAGGGAGGAAAGTAAGATGGAAGAAAGAGAATATGAACGGAGGTGTAGTAAAAGGAATGATAAGGGTAACCCTCCTACGGGGGACACGATCTGTTGTATTAAATTGAATTCAGGCGGCAATTTTTGTTTGTCAGAAACTGAAGGAAAATTATTTATTCTTACATCGAATCAATTCATTTTTCGTATACTTTTGTTTACATACAGTTCCTAGCTGAAAGAAAACTGATTTACAACAGTAGAGAGGAGTGGCATTGTGTCATGACAAAGGACGTAGAATTAAGGTTTCCATTTTTTTCAGAACCACAAAATTGCCATTGCATTGCATGTTCAGGTTATTGTGTTTCTCTTCAGGACTCTGAGAAAGGTATTGAGTCTAATTTTGCAGCGGGAACATTGTTCGAGATAAAAGGAGCTTATTTTTGGGGGGTGGGGGGGCATTACCATCATCCCTTTACGAAGTTTCTTAAGCAATCTGTAAAGTCTTCTTTTAGGGAATTCTTAGTGCAATTCATTTCATTAAAGCATTTTTTCTCCTGTAAATGTCCTCACGTATTTTGACGAGTTAAAGAAAAAAACTATTAGGTATTCAGTATCAAATTTCTTACGACATTATATGCCATAACTTATTCCATTTCATTGTTTTTCGTGTGAATGTCATAAAGTATTTCGCCGAGTTATGGAAAAAGTCATAAATATTAACTTTCCAATTCATTTCATGTCATAACTTAGCCTTTCCATGGAAGCAGTACAGAGAGAAATATCTGACAAAATAAATAGATCATAGAAATGAAAAGAGAAATGTAGAGTTTGTTGAACAATTTAAACAAAACGACACTCCAGTTTTACTTTACCAAATTATTACTACCATGCCAACACTGGTCATTCAACCAGAATATTAGTTTCAGCATCAGAGCAAACGTTTTTTATCAAACGTGAAAGACAAAGAATACTTCGGAACACAACAAACGTTTATCTAAAGTCAAGATTCGTATGTCATCGGATGAGAAAGGTAAAAATGTTCCTTATAAAAAATTGATATATATATATATATATATATATATATATATATATATATATATATGTATGTATAATATATATAAGTATATATAAGTATATATTACTAACAGGACTTCACTCAAACTGGATGGTATCTAGCAAAGACATTTGTTAAAAAAAAATTACAAGCTTTCCTGGACTAACAGTCCTCATCGTCAAGTATCCGTGGAATGACCGTACAATTACAGTTATATTCAGATCTGTTTCTTTAATAAATGCCTCCGTTAGATACCATCCAGTTTTAATGAAGTCCTGTCCGTAATTTTATTAATGCACAGAAAAATTGTGTAAGTGATAAAGTTTATAATATATATGTATGTATTTATGTGCATATGTACATATATATACACAACCTGTTGACCTATATATGAACTTTAAATAATTCCCCTTTGACATATAGCCAGTCCATGCCGGATGCATTAACAAAAAAAAAAAAAAAAAAAACAGTTATTCCAGAATAATTCTAATAAACGTATCTGAAGAGGACAGTGAACCTTGAATGATGTGTATCAAATAGTGTGTTTTATGATGAGCAGAAATTAATCTGAATATATTTCGAATTCAGATCGACGCATTTCACTTAACAGTATTTTCAAGTATTATATTTTGGAAATGATGGCTTCAGTATTGTTTATTCGGTTTTCAAAAAATGCAGTCTAATGAATGTTGATTGTATTGATTTGGAAACAAAATGAATTGTTTTTCTATACCGAACATGATATGACAAATTGATTTTATAAGCAGATACAAAAGGAATAATCCAGTGACAGATAATAATAATATAAGTAACTTTCAATCGTTATTGTCCTCTGCTTTAAGCTCCTCATAGTAAGTTAAACATTGAAATACAATATCGCTTCGTATTTATTTAATGTTCCAATCTGTTTATCCATTTCAGTATCATATCCGGAATAGAGTTCTGAGGTCAATACCTAACTGCTAGACTTCTCAATGGCTACATTTAATTTTCACAGGTAAAGGGTCAATGAACAACACTTCCCTCAGTGCAAAACAAATGCAAAGCAAATAGTGTTCTAAACTTAGTCGTTAACGAGCTGTTTTTTCCACAAAATGCTGTAGGATATAAAATAATGAAAATTGAAATGTTTGGTGAAAAGCAGAAAGAGCAATATGTCAGTACGAAATGACACATGTATTAGGTATCTATACACACACACACACACACACACACACACACACCACACACACAAATATATATATATATATATATATATATATATATATATATATATATATATATATATATATATATAGATATATATATCTATATATCTATCTATATATATATATATATATATATATCTATATATATATATATATATATATATATATATATATGTATATGTATTTATATATGTGTATATATATGTCTGTATTTAAATATATATATATATATATAGTATATATATATATATATATATATATATATTTATTTATTTATTTATTTAAATTCAAAAGAAAGCGAATAGTAGACTGAAAACATTACTCAATGGAGGAATGCTATCAGACAGCACCAGTACAAATATTTTTTTTGAAATATTTCGTCAGAAGGGGGCAGGTGATTTGGGGGGAATGGGGGTGGGGAGGGGGGGGGGTGGTCCGGCGAATGTCCATGGGAGGGAAAAAAGAAATTGTTTGTGAAGTGTGGCCGAATGTATGCGTGGAATACAAGGTGTTGGAAGACTGTGAAAAGGTAGGGATGAAGAATTCACGATAAAATGCCAGGAGGGAATCACTTGGATGGATGTGAAATCTGAAATATAGAAATGGAGAGGACAATAGTGTGTGAAGGATAATAAAAGCTTTTGGGCATAAACCATAAATTGACCGAAATTCTCGTAGGGGAAAAGGCATTTGACAGAGTACAATTATCATCTTTACATCTGATTCACTGAGTCTCACTAAGCTGTCGTCATTGGCAAAACTCGTCTTTCCATACCAGCTTTATAATTCTCACGTCCATTTTCTCGCAACTGTTTACATCACCAGCCTCACAAAATTCAGGTGATTCTTTTCCAGTCTTTCAACGCCTTGCATTCCTCACATACGTTCGGCACACTACGCAAACAATTTTTTTCACATGGACACTCAACACACCCCCCTCACCTCAAAAAATATTTCTACCTTGGGCTGTCAGACGATATTCCTCTACGGTTTAGGCGCAGTACACTCTCTCTCTCTCTCTCTCTCTCTCTCTCTCTCACACACACACACACACACACATATAAATATATATGTATATATACATACATATATATATATATATAATATAATATATCCTATATATATATATATATATATATATATATATATATTAAAAATTAAAAACAACAGTTATCTATAGGTCAATTTAAAGGAGACCATATTTAAATCACACAATAAGTTAGTCAAAACACAATTTACACAAATAAAAATTTTTTTTTAAACTATAATATACAAGGGTTTATTTAAAAAAAAAATAATAATAATAATAATAATAATAATAATAATAATAATAATATATGAAGGTAGGAGACCCTCTCTTAAACTGTTTTGTTAAAGATGATGGCAGCATCAGTGGAATTGATTTTATATATGGTCTTTTCAATTCTTATTATTCTCTTCTCATCAGGGCTGATATTTATTTGCTAATAGCTGGCCGATGTTCATATCTTGGTTTGAAGAATGTTTTCTAAAAAATACTAATTTATTGTTAAAATAACACAAAGTGATTAACAAATCTTTAGTAATGGAATTCCAACGTTTCCAACGTATCATCGGTTCATTTTCAAGGAAAGGTGAGCGTGAACTGATTGGAATGGTTGTTGTTGTTGGAGATTAAGCCAGCCTTGTGCTGCACGGGCTCTTGCTCCTAGAGCAGCCCGTAACTGGAATATCTGTAAAGATACAAAACAGTGCTTTGGCGGTTAGTTTTGGAAAGGAGATAGGGTGACAGGCAGGATTGCAACCCCTTTGAACCTTACGGTACCCATCAGTAGGAGAGGAAAAGTTTTTTGTTTTTATAGCAGTGAGACTCAGCTTAGCTGAAGAGTGCTGAGTAAGGAAGAAGGAAGCGAGTTTTAGTTTGAGGGAAAGAAGGCGTTACCTATAAACATTTTAGGCGCAAATATATATACATGTGTGTAGCATCTGAAAATATTGCAATATATATCAAACAACATTAAGCAAGTATTATAGTATATATACATGTTCATGCATACTCACACTTACATATGCTCCCAAAGATGTTTATGACTCCCATTGCAACCAGTGAAGTAGAGGTTTTTGTGCTTTGTGTGGCTTTCAGTGTGTTTTTTTGTTTACAAGACACTAGGAGTCCCCATGTGTCTATGGAGAAATGCCGTGTGATTCATCCTTTTACCTGGGAGGTGGGTGAGACATTAGGAGATTCCCATATGTCCCTAATGTTATTTAAGATGTGTCTGGTGATCTGTGCCGGTGTCAGCTCTATTTCAGTTAGGTTTGATCTGTAAGATGTGTCTCTGGGCAGTCTAGTAGTAGTGTTCGAGGGGCTGGATTGCCTCTCGGTCACAGTACTGACATAACCTGCCCTCATTTCCTATCATTTGCCAGGTGCAGAGGTATCCTAGCCTTAATCGTGTGTGATGACTGAGAGTTTTCTAGTGGTTTGTTTTGTGATGTCATGCGGCGTTAGATTTGTGACATCCACATACCACTTGGACGTCCTTGACTCTTGTAGGTAGTGACGTCGTACTTCACTCTCTTCTTGGAGTTTGGCATAGCTTTTTGCCATTTCCTTTAGGTGTGTTATGGATGGTTGCACTTTTTATGCTTACTGTACTGCAGCTGAGGGCACTTTTGGCAAGGAAGTCAGCTTCATCATTTCCCTGGATTCCCACATGCTGGGTATCCAGTTTAGTGTGACTCTCCTGCCAGCAGCTTGATGTGAATTGGCCAATGATTTTATTGGGCTGTTATCAGTGTCACATTTTCTTTTGGATTTGTCGCTTTGATAGCGAGCGAGTATTGCTCCTTTGGAGTCAATATGCACTGTTGTGTGTCCTTCTTTTAAATTGGAATTTTTCTAAGGCTTTTAAGATTGCCATTAGTTCCGCTTGTAGTATGGAGGCATTGTTGGATAGCCTCCAGCTTCCTTTGAAGTCTTGGGCAGCCACTGCTGCTGCAGTTGCTGGAGCTTCTGTGTCAACTGAGCCATCAGTGTAATATATGTTTTCAGCTGCTGTGTTCCCGATTGCTTCTTCTGCTGCAGTTTTCATTTGTGCATGCTGTGCACAGTGCTTTGTTTGCCGGTAGTATTGTGAAGTTATACCGGATTGGGTCTTCGACCCCAGGGAGGTGGGTTTTTTGGTATCCCTCAGGTGGACATCCTTTGTTATGTGTTTCACTGTGTCCTGCGATACCCAGTTCTCTCAGGGTGTCTGGAGTATACTGCCCCGCATAGGTTTTTTGGCGGGGTCTAGTTCTTCGTGCAAGTTTTATACACGCTTGCATTTTGTTTTTTGTGTGGTCCATTTCTGTCGTTTCTGATGGTTTTGCACAGAATGGCAATATTTCTTTGGCCTATCCTGTGCTTGAGAGACTGCAGTTGTGTCTCTGCCCTCAAGAGACAAATTCTTGTCCACATTGGGGCTCCAAGTATAAGTCTCATTGCATTGTTTTTTGATGACTTCCAGCCTCTGCTGTTGATCCTTTCTGAGATTTGTCAGGACTGGTGCTGCGTATTCTACTTGTGCTCTGATGGTTTGTATGTAGAACCTCCTGAGCAGATGGTATGTCGCACTTCTTGCATGATGTGATTTTCTTTAGGGCATTAAGCCCTATTTTTGTTTTGGCTTGGAGGAGCTGTATTTGCTTCTCAGGAGATAGTGAATCTGCAATGCAGACTCCCAGATATGTGTAGCTATCCACCCAGTCTATGACGTCTCCTTTCAGTAGAAGGTTGGGTGGATTTTGATCATGTTTTATTGCCCATGGCTTTTTGTCTTATTTCTGTTGATTTTTGAGTCCCAGTGTGTGCACTTGTCCTCAAGTTTTTGCAAGGCTTCTTGCATCTTTTGGAGCTGTCTTTGAGGGCCAGAGCTGACGATGCAAACATCGTCAGCTATATGAAGACCTCTACTCCTTGTGGTAGCTCGAGACAGGCTACATTTTCCATAAGGACATTGAATAAGAAGGGGCTTAGAATGCCCCCCTGTGGAGTGCCGTTTTCAAGAGAGTAGTATTCTGACATTCTGCCTTGGAACATACTCTTGCTTCTCTGTCTTGCATGTATCCTTTTGTCCATGTAAGCAGGTTGCCCTTGATCCTCTTTCTGACTAGGGAGGAGAGGATGGTTGCTGCATTGGCTAATTCATATGCCTTTCTAGATCTAAGAAGACCACTATGGATTTCTGCCATTTATGGCCACTTAGCACATCTGTAAGGCACTCATAGAGCCTATGATGTAGGGGCCCTGCTTTCCATAGTAGTCTGTTCAGAACCATTCTTTCTGCAACCTTTTCAGTGCAGCTGATGAGGGATATCGGCCTATATGCGCCTTCCTCTTTTGGCTTTTGGTTAGGTATTGGTTGTGTGTCTTGCTGTTGCCATTTCTTTGGCCTGGTGTGCCTCTGCATATGTCCTGTTTACCAGGAGTAGATTACCTGTTTTGGCAGGGTCTCCCATGTGTCTCAGCATGCTGTAAGTGATTGCATCTGCTATTCCAGGGGCTGTGTCTTTTTTTCTTTCCCCTTGCTGAGTGCACTGTTTAGTTTACTTCCATAGTAAGGGTGTGTCTGTGTCATCAGGTGTGTGTGGCAGGGCAGTATTGATTTCCCTCCATCTTGCCTGGGGAAATTTCATTATTGTTTTTCCCGTGTTGTTTGGGGAAGGTTTGTGGGATTTTGTCCTTTCTGCAAAGTTTCTGGCTATATTGTCAGCTTCTTCTTGTGGGTTGGGGTGGATGCTTTGCGCTGTTTCTTCCTTTCCCTGCAATTTTTGCAAGGAATCTCCAGATCTGGGTTACTGGAGTTTGTCTGTCTGATGTTTGCACACCAGTCATACCATGCCTGTTGTTTAATTTCTTTTGTCTCTTCAGTTGCATGGGCTATTACCCTCTGAGAAGTCTGTGCATCTCCTCAGATGGTTCCCGTCTGAAGAGTTTCCGCACTCTGTTTACTCTGGCATTGAGTTCTTTGACCCTTTCACAGTAGTACCATGCATCTTTGTGATCGATCATGGATCGTTGATCTTTGGCCATGGACATGTTTGCTGCCCTCTCTGAGTTTGCTGATGAACTCTTCATAGAAGAGTTTCTATATCGTTTGCAGGGTTTTCAAGGTAGTTCCTCGCCCATCTCGTCATTATGGCTTCAAATGTAGCCCAGTTTGCAAACTTGGGGGAGGTTCCATCTTTCTTATTTCCGGTGGCGGTGGTATGGGGGGCAGCTTTTTGAGCCGTAGGCCAATGTCAATGGCTATGTGGTCGCTTGTGAGGGTCTCGTGCAGCTTCCATGTTGCTTGCTCCTTTAGGGCGGAGTTTTGTGAAGGTAAGATCTAGTCTTCCTCCTTTTAGGTGAGTTGGCTCTCCACTGTTTAATAGGCACTACCTCTGGGAATTCACATGATAACTGGTGTAGAATGTCTTCCAGTTGTGTTTGTTTGTTGTGTAGAGTTCAGGCTTGGGTGATGTGCATTGAAGTTCTCCTCCAATTAGTGTGTTTTCCTGTGTCGCTGCACTGAAGAGTGCTTCCCCTTCGAATGTGTTGTCCCGAGCCCTGTATATGTTGTGTACCGTCAGTGTTGTGTTGCAAGTGTGAGTTTTACGCTGAGTGATTCTACATCATCTCCGCAAGGGATGTTGTCTACCTTTTTTGAGGGGATTGTGTTTTTAACTAGGGGGTGATTAGTCCTCTTTTAGTGTCGTGTATGGTGTTTTGTACACTTTGTACCCTTTAAATGAAAATTTGGCATTTTCCCTTACAAGTGTTTCTTGTAACATTATGATGTCGTAGTTATTTGTTTGTGTGTGTGCTTGCAGGAATGCGTATTTATGTTTTGCACTTAGTATGTTCCACTGGAGGACTTTTATTGTGTCTGTGTCTCTGCAGTCATTTGTGTTGTTGTTGTTTTTCCTAGTTCGTCATTTGCACTTGATGTGCCCTTGACTACCAACTCTGAGGTTGGCCCTGGCACTGGAGATGTACCTGGTACTATTACTTGGAATGAAACTGACACCGGGGTGTATTTGTAAGTGCCATTTGCACTGTTGTTGTTTATTAGTGTAGGCATGGGTGATGCAAAGAGTCCTCTGGACGTCCTTATGCACTTGTCAACGACTTCTTTGGCTATTTCCTCTGAGAAGTTTGATCCTGTTAGTCTGCAAACTTGAATAGCAGTTGCACCAGTAGATTTGTGAGGTCTTGAGTCTGTGATATATTTGTCTTGTTTTAGTTCTGGGCGAACTTCAAACCTGTTGCTTTGTGGGGTGGGAGGAGGAGGAGAGACTGGGTTATATGGCTTTTGGGGAGCCAGGAACAGTGGAGCTAGTTTTAGGATTTGGATGATGGAGGATTGTCGGGTTTCGGGAAACAGGAGAGTTAGGATGTATGTGTTTGGTCGGCTTGGCCGATTCTGAGAAGCTGATTTTCCTTCTAGTGTTTGTTATTTGTTTCGTTGGTGTGTGTTGGTCTGGGTGTGGTTTGGGGAGTGTTTTTGGTGGTTCCTTTTTCTGAGTTTTGAGGCTGACTTTGAGTCCTGTTGGGGTCTAGGCCCTCCAGCTGCAGCAGCATAGGACTGTGTCTTATGCTGGGGGTGTGTCTGTGTGTTTTTGGGGGCTTGTTGCGACCCCCTAACTGCAGCAGCAAAGGAGACTTTGATCCCTGCTGGGTGGTGGGAGCTGCGTGTTGTGTGTGGTCTGTGTGTGTGTGTGTCCAGGGAGGCTCCGAGGTGTGATTCCTTTAAGAGTGTCTATCTTCTGTAGCCTTATCGGGCATTTTCTGTTCCACGCATGGTGGTTCCCCTTGCATCCGGGGCATCTGGCATTTGTTTCTTGTCCATTCTTGAATTTGTCTGTGCAGAGTTTTGTGGGATGTCTCCCACTACATACCCCACAAATGGCTTTGGCGGTGCAGGCACTGCTATGGTGTCCGTACCTCTGACAGTTAAAGCACCTCAGAGGTTCTGGTGTGAAGTCCATGGTGGGGAAGGAGCCCCACATGCCAAGGTTTCAGTGACTTAGGCTGAGTTCCTTTCCATTCTACTAGGACTTTGCGGGTTGGCTGGGGGTTGGGTCCTTTTGTATGGCATCTCTCTGCTTTGATTACCTGGGATTTTCCAGAATAACCTTGGTTTCAAATTGCAGAGGGTAGTGGCATAATATAAATCTGCAGGGTTTGTCGTCAGGATTGAGGAATTTAAAGCTGGCAGGATTATTCTTCATATATTCATTTGTATTCAGGTCTGAGGGTATTGCAAACAGTTCTCCCCTGGTGGTGGGTCTTACCTTGAACAACTTACCCTTCTTTTCGAGGTCCTTAACGATTCATATGCAACTGGTTCCTGTTGGAGGAGTTATCAAGTATTTTCATGTGAGGGTGAAGGTGCTGCTGGTGGTCCTTGTTTGCGTTTGTTCCTGGTGACAAGCTGGAATCCATCATCTGTGTCCATGGCAGGGGGGTTTTCTTTGTCCTCTTGAGTGGCTGTGGTGGATTCTTCTTCGGAGGTGGAGGAGTCTAGGCGAGGTCTAACTGCTTCAGGGGCATCTGAAAAAGAGGAAGAAGAAGACGTTGTCCGTTTCCGGTTCTCAGGTGCTTCTGCAGTGGTGGGTGTGGGCTGGTTACTTGGTCCATGGCTGCATTCGTCTTCGTCTATCTGTGAGGGGAGAGAGAGAGAGAGAGAGAGAGAGAGAGAGAGAGAGAGAGAGAGAGAGAGGAGAGAGAGAGAGAGAGAGAGAATGTATGTGTATTGTGTGTTGTTATATTTTTTATTTTTGTTTTTTCCTGAAGGGCCTAAACCTGGTTTATGGGAGACACCAGCCTATCGTTCCTGTGCTACTTGCAAATAAGGATTGCGAGAGTAGAAAGTTTTTGTCCCTTTGACCCTGCTTCAATCGGAGTTTTCAGACCCCAACGGCTACCGAATTTTAGGCAGGAGAGACTGTTAGTAATGGAAAATTATTTGAGAGAGAAAGATGTCATATGAATTTCCTTATAAAATGTGAGAGAGCTCTCTCAGAAGTATAATTCTCGGTGTCGTCGTCAATCGCCGAAAGTTCCGCCGAAAATCGCTGGAAATCTCGCCGCTATCGTCGACTGGGATGGCGCTATCGCTCGCTGTCGCTCACGTTCGCCAGAGAAGGTCTCAGAAGAGATGTTACTGCTACGGAGGCCGAGCAGCAACTGCGGATTGGAATGGGGTCGTTCGGCGGTATTTATTGTGTCCCAGGTGCTCTGTCTGATGGGCGCTGCGTTTTCATTGGCTGAACAGAGGATTAAGTCCCTGAGTCAAGCCGTCTTGCAGAGGTGAAGCTCGCACTGCTCTTCGCGTGCGGACGCTGGAGACTGGGAGCATAGTATTGGGCAGGGGCACCTGATTGGTCCGTTTCGATCGGCTCTATGGTGCCGGCGGGCAGCGCCCTACGTGCCACCGTCGGGAGGAGTGAAGTCTCTTGAGTGGTGTTAAGGCTGGGTCTCTCCTTCCCGATGTGTAGGGCCTCTAAGAGGCGGAGGCGACGGTGGTCTGCTGCCTTATCGATAATACCAATATTAGGAATAATGTCCTTCCGAGTTATCCTGGTATTGTGGACGTTTTGCATGATTATGGATGGCGCCTTCCTGAGCGTGGCAGGATATCCTCTTGGAAAATCGCATCGTTGTCATACCAATGTAGGCAGCCGCCGGGGCATTCCCGGACAGGGCATTTGTATTGGTAGACAACGTTAGTTTTCTTGAGAGGGTCCTGCATCACAGGGGCTGGGTTGTTTTCATAATCAGGCCACTGGTCTTCTTGCTTTTATAGTAAATGATCAATTTTACTTTTTTCGCAGGGTCCGTGGGGGAGACATTCCTTTCGATGATGTTACGAAGGGCTCGTTCATCCTCTTTGTATTTCTTGTGAAATGCTCCCTTGTAAAAGAGAGTGACGTCTTCAAGGGCGAGCGGGGGCAAGGCTCCTGCTGGTACCACTTATCGATAAGTGGTGGTACCAGCAGGAGCCTTGCCCCGTCGCCCTTGAAGACGTCACTCTCTTTTACAAGGGAGCATTTCACAAGA
>NC_061100.1:105014225-105021725 GCF_015104395.2 Macrobrachium nipponense | reverse complement strand
ATAGAATCTGCATTTATTAAGCATTTTAACGATCAACTAATGAATCTGAGTTCAGGTCTTTTTAAATTAGATAGTTACCTTGTTTATAAAATTGTAGGGAAATACAATGTCACCTTTTAGCAACAGCCTGTTATACTAACTGCCAGTTTCAGTTCTTAAGCACTTTTAAAGTATTCTTACTTGTTTGGTAGTGACAATTTGTAATGAAATGTTGCTTGTTAATGGCTTGATCTTTGTTCTGTGAAATTTTCTTGTTTGTGTATTTATTTATTTTACTTGTACCCCGAAGAAGAATGTACGCAATACACGAAAGCGCTTGGACCTGGTCTTTCATTCTTCACCTTTCATGTGGCATATTTACGTATAATATATATATATATATATATATATATATTATATATATATATATATATATATATATATATATTATATATATTATTATATATTATATTGTTTTTTTTTTATTCATCCGGCAGGAAATGGCGAGATGTCAAAGGGGAATTACTTAAAGTTGAGATGTAGGTTATCAGGCTGTAATTAGGTGTAGCTTTGCCCTGTATCGGGGCAGGAGAGATGAATTGGCGCTCATTCCATTTTCATTCTGCCACTCTTTCAAACTCCTTCTCCAGATGGCAGACTTCTTTTTCCCTGCGTGTCCTAACAGGCCTGTGTTAAGCGTTTGCCTATATGCTATGAATGATACAAACATTCGAATTTATATTTACATTTGCATTTACGAATATGTGTTTATATTTCTGGCTTAAAAAAAAAAACACGCATTCCGGGCACAGTTTTCCGTGTCGAAAATTATGATAATGGTTGCAACCAAAATACTCATTTATAAACGCATTGACACTGTCATGTATCTGCCTAGCCTATGAATGATATATCACCGTCTGAATTTATTTCAGCAGTCACATTTATAATTATGTACTTATATTTGAGCTTTTAAAATACACGCGCTTATAATACAAAATTATATTAAGTAATTCATGCCACAACATTAGCTATATTTTGATGAAAAAAGATACTGTTTTTGCACGAATTACTTATGAATACGTGTAACCTAGCCACCTGGGGGGGCAAACAAGTCCTTATGGGTGCCGGTCCCAAGCCCGGATAAATAGGGAGGGTTGGTGTCAGGAAGGACATCCGGCTGTAAAAATCTGTGCCAAAACCAAAAAACAATGGAATGAGCCAAAATATGGAAAGAGGTAATGCTAGGGCGTACTCCGTAAACGACACACAGAGACATCGCCCTAAACTCTGTTGGTAATCGGCGGGGCTACTGCATCAGGAGCGGGTGCAGCTAAAGAAGCGAGCTCACATTGGGTTTAGAGTATGTCAGCTAAATGTTGGGTCCATGACTGGGAGAGGTAGAGAATTGGCTGACTGATGAGAGAAAAGAAAGTAGATGTTATGTGTGTGCAAGAAACGCGGTGGAAAGGAAATAAAGCTAAAGAGTTGGGAGATGGATATAAGCTATATTGTGGTGGAGCAAATAAACAAGGTAGAAATGGAGTTGGCATAGTACTGTCTAGTGAACTAAAGAACTCGGTAATAGAAGTGCGTAGAAAGAATGACCGTATCATCAGACTGAAGATATGTTATGGAGGAGAGATTCTGAATATTGAAGCGCATATGCACTACAAGTTGGTTGCACAGAAGAAGAGAAGGGAAAGGGTTTCTGGAGAGACAATGGAGGAATAATGCAAGAACTGGAAGAGCATGAGAGGGTGATAGTTGGGGCAGATTTGAATGGCCATGTCGGAAGTGAAAATGAGGCGATTGGGCGGGTACATGGGGGCCATGGAATTGGGGAGAGAAACCAAGAAGGAGAGAGTGTAGTGGACTTTGCTGTGTCATTCGACATGGCAATAGTAAACACATTCTTTAAGAAGAAAAGGGAACGCCAATAACATATAGGAGTGGGCGAAGATTCTCCCAGATAGACTACTTCTTGTATAAAAGGATAAATCTGGTGGAGGTCAAGAACTGCAAAGTTATTCCAGGCGACCATGTAGCCCCCCAACACAGACTGCTATGTATGGATTTGAAGTTGAAAAGGGAAAGAAAAACCAAAGTTAAAGGGATAAGGAAAATTAAATGGTACAAATTAGAGAAGGAAGGGGATAAGAAGAGATAGTTAAAGAGGAGGGTTTTGGAGGATATTGATATAGGGATTGAAGATGTTCAAGAATGGTGGGCACGAAATGCAGCAGTAATAAGAAGGCATGGAAAGGAGCTGCTAGGAGAGACATCTGGTATCATATGGGGAGAAAAGGAGTTGTGGTGGGATGAATACATTGAAAAAGCAGTAAAAGATAAGAAGGAGGCAAAGAAAAGATGGGAAGAGTCACAGTCAGTGGAAGACAGAGATAGGTACAGAGAGAAAAACAAGGTGGTGAAAAAGGTGGTAGCCCAAGCTAAAGCAAAGTCGTATGATGATGTGTATAATGAGCTGGGGTCAAAGGGAGGATTAAAGAAGATGATCAAGCTATCAAAGGCTAGAAATAAGAGCACCAAAGATATAACACATATCAAACAAATAAAGGATCAAGATGGTGTAGTACTTAGAAAAGAGGAAGACATTGTGATGACATGGAAAGAATATTTCGAACAGTTGTTAAATGAAGAAAATAATAGACTAATAAGAGAGGATGGGTAAGTGAACATTGGCATGGTAATGAGGTTTTCTAGGCAAGAGGTACTAAATGCACTGAAGAAGATGAAGAATGGGAAGGCAACCGGACCAGACATGATTCCGGTGGAGGCATGGAAAGCATTAGGAGATGAAGGATTGGATGGATTTAACTGTAGCGATCTTATGATGTAAAAGATCCTTGAACAGGAAAAGATACCAAATGAGTGGTGTGGGAGTATATTGATCCCAATTTTTAAAGGGAAAGGCGATGTCCAAGAGTGTGGTAATTATAGGGGCATTAATTGATGTCCCACACTTTGAAGATACTGGAAAGGATGATAGATGCTAGACTGAGAGAAGAAGTACAAATAGGTAAAGAGCAGATGGGATTTATGAAGGGAAGGGGAACAACAGATAGTATATTTTGTCTGAGGCAAATAATGGAGAAATTCGGGGAAAGACAAAGGGACCTACATATGATATTCATTGACCTTGAAAAGGCTTATGACCGAGTCCCGAGACAAGAGGTATGGAGGAGTCTGAGGGAGAAGATGGTGCCAGAGAAGTATGTGCGATTGATACAAGAGATGTACGGAATGATTTTTACCAGAGTGAGGAGCAGTGTTGGGGAGACAGAAGGTTTTGAGGTGAGAGTAGGATTACACCAGAGGTCGGCTCTGAGCCACATTAATCTTTAACATAGTGATGGATGTTATAATAGAGGAAGTAAGGGAGACAGTACCATGGAACATATTGTATGCGGATGATATTGTTCTGTGTGCAGAGAGCGGGGAAGATCTGGAAGTGAAATTGGAAAGATGGAGACAAGTACTGGAGGCCAGAGGAATGAGAATAAGTAGATCTAAGACAGAATATATGTGTACCACCACTGAGGGGGATGATAGAGAAAGTATTCAGCTTGGTGGAGAGCAAATAAGGAGCCGTTGGAATAAGAGTTTAAGTATTTGGGAGCTTTTGTTAACGCTGGAGGAAGTATGGAAGAAGAAGAAGTAAAACATCGGGTACAGGCAGGCTGGAACAACTGGAGAGCGGCCTCTGGAGTTCTTTGTGACAAAATAGTGCCGCTTAGGTTAAAAGAAAAATTTCACAAGACGGTGGTAAGAACAGCAATGCTGCATGGTACGGAAAAAGCAAGCATGAGAAAAAAAAGAGCAGAAGAAGATGGATGTGGTAGAAATGAGAATGTTTAGGTGGATGTCTGGGGTGACAAGAGAGGATAGGATCAGAAATGACTACATAAGGGGGTCGACTAAGGTGGTGGAAGTATCAAAGAAAATACAGGAGGGGAGGCTGAGATGGTATGGACACCTGTTGAGGAGAGATGAGGACCACGCTGGGAGACATACTATGGGGGTGGAGGTGCAAGGAAGAAGAAGAAGAGAGGGAAGACAAGAAAGATATGGAAGGACTGTGTGAGAGGAGACTTAACATGAAAAGAATTGATGAGGCAGAAGCGCAGGATAGAAATAGATGGAAACGGCTCATCCGAAACGGCGACCCCATATAAAAATGGGAACAAGCTGGGAAGAAGACTTATGAATACGTGTGTTTTAAATCCATCTAATATAAATACATAATTATAAATGCAACTGTATAAATAAATTCACAAGTTCGTATTTCATTCATAGGCCAGGTAAATACGTGACCGTATCAGTCTATGCGCGCTTTTTTTTTAAAACTAGAAATATAAATACATAATTGTAAATGTAACTGTATAAATAAATTCACAAGGAGGTATTTCATTTGTAGGCCAGGCAAATATATGACAGTATCGACGTTTATGCGTGTTTTTTTAAAGCCAGAAATATAAATACATAATTATGAATGTAATTGTATAAATAAATTCAGAAGGTGGTATCTCATTTATAGGCCAGGCGAATACATGACAGTCGATGTCTATGCGTGTTTTTTTAAAGCCAGAAACATAAATACATAATTATAAAATGTAACTGTATAAATAAATTCACAAATAGGCATTTCATTTATAGGCCAGACAAATACATGACAGTATCTATATCTATGCGTTTTTTTCAAAGCCAGGAATATAAATACATATATGTAAATGCAATCGTAAATGTAAATTCGAATGGTTGTACGTCATTTATGGATTAGGCTGACACATGACACTGGCCTGTTAGGATACAAGGGAAAAACACGTCTGCCATCTGGCGGAGGAGTCTGAAAGAGTAGCAGAAAAATTTTTATATACCTTGGGCAGAATGAAACGGAACAGCGCAGCAAAGTGCGCGTGATCTTTTTTCGTGTCGACGTGAACGCATTCCAGTATTTTCGCTCTCTCTCTCTCTCTCTCTTCCTCTCTCTCTCTCTCTCTCGTTTATATTCCTGCTGCGATAGAGGCAAAAGCTTCAAGCTAATTACAGCGCCATGACCTACATATCAACTTTAAATAATTCCCCTTTGACTTCCCGTCATTTGATGCCGGATGCATTTACAAAAATACGGCTTTTTTTTTCTTTTATTCCAGGATTGTTTTATTAAACGTATTCCAAGAGGACAGCGAACCCAGATTAATGTTTTCCCCGCGTATCAAAAGGTGAGACTTATGGAGAGCAGAGATTATTCTAGCGTAGAATTTCACTTTCATCATAATTCATATTTAGTCAATTTCAGTAATAATCATTTCAGTATTGTTTATTCAATTAATCTTTAAAAGCAGTCCGCAGAATGGGACGAAATGACTCGTTTCTTAGAACTGGAAGCAAAATCGATTTCGTCAACAGATGCAAAAGCAATAATCCAATTCCAGACAATGCAATCAACTTTCTATCATTATTGAAATCAGCGTCAACTTTCTATCATGCTAAGTTAACACACTAAAATACAGCATCGCTTCGTATTCTATTGACGAAACAATGTGGTTATCAATTTCGTTAACTTATAGAAAAAGAACTTTAATTACAGTTATTGGCTCTATAAAGAAATCTGTTCATTATTTTTATTTAATAAAAGTAAAAGCATTTGCAATAACCTAATCATAGTCACAGATCAATTTAACTTTTTTTTTTTTTATAAAATGTACATATATATATATATAATATATATATATATATATATATATATATATATATCTATATATATATATTATGTACATAGATACATACACATATTGTACTCGAACACACACATACATACATACATATATATATATATATATATATATATATATAATATATATATATATATATATATATATATATATATATATATATATATATATGTGTTCGAGTACAATATGTGTGTATGTATCTATGTACATATATATATATATATATATATATATATATATATATATATATATATATATAGATTATATATATATATATATATAATATGTTTTTTATTTTCACCTAGTCAAGAACATGCAATCGGGACTTATTGAGGAAAATCTACATATATCAGAATATTCCGCAAGTAATTCTATGTCAAACATAATCTAATTAATAGCAACACCAATTAAAAATAAATTAATTCCCTAATTGAATGATATCACTGTTGCAACAACACACTTATGTAACCCTCTGGTAACGAATCTTTTCCTATTGGTAATAATTATATAGGTGGAAGTGATTCTTTTATTAAACCTCGAAAAAAGCATTTAGAACAGTTTTGATTTTTCTACCGTTCGAAAACACCTAACAAATCACCCCCCCCCCCCACCCACCCCCCGCCCCCCCGCCCCCCACCCACCCCCCCCCCCCCAAAAAAAAAGAACTATGCACATGATAAAGAAAAGTATTTACACAAGGTTTAATTTTTCTACCGGTCGAAAACCACACACACACCCCCCCCCCCCGCCACCCCCGCCCCGTCCACCCACCCCCAAATAAGAATACGAATTTTATTTTTTTTTTTTTTTAATTTTTTCGTTAACATTTTTCTCATTTTGCCCGTTTGAATCAATCATGACATATTTGTTTTTGAAAAGATGAATAAGCTACATTTTATTAGAAATAATTATTCTGCACTGTTTAATATGCACATTATTTACTTTTTTTTTACCTTTCCATTCCAATAAATAAATCATCAATATCCTATCCTAAAATCCCTGTATCTTTAACTCAACGCGAAACACCTTTTTCAGACCTTTTTAGGCTTTTCAATCAACCTCTCCTAACACCCCCCCCCCCCCCCACCATCACCCAACAAGTACAACAACAGCAAGAACAACAAAATCAACAATAAAGTATTTTGTAGGCTCACTCCCCGAGTAAGACAAAATAATAAGAGAGCTGTCTGATGCAAAAGGCTTCACATCTGTTATTATCCTACGACAACTGACTAACGTTTTACAGAGAGAGAGAGAGAGAGAGAGAGAGAGAGGAGAGAGAGAGACAAGAACGCAAATGATTGGAAAAACGGTACCAAAAGTGAAAGGTCAAAGAATGCAGAGGAGGGCGAATAGAGCAGCTTCCGATGGATATTGGCAGAAGGAAAATTTAGCGAACGAGAAACGACTATACGCCGTTTATATAGATAAATTTTTAAGGCTACTGATGACTATAACATATTATAAACGGCAAGCGAGTTCGTATGATGATAGCGTTAAAGTGGTCTTGTGAAACTTATGATAGTAGTTGAAAAAACCGTAGTTAAAAATGAAGCATTTCTAAGATAACGAATAGTATATAATGTAATATTTGTTCATTCTGCTTAATAGAGAGAAGTGAATAATTTTAAATTCAACAGCACTAAGATAACGCAAATCTTCAATAAAATATGTTACTTTGTTGAGTTACTATAAAAGATTGAAATCGTTATTTTTAAATTAAACATCTCTAAGATAATGCAAATCATTAACACAATATGCCATTTTT
>NC_061100.1:104996725-105006725 GCF_015104395.2 Macrobrachium nipponense | reverse complement strand
ATGAGGTTAAATATTTGTACTTTAATGTGATGTTTTGAAAAAAAGCGCAATCGTCCATTTAAAGGTGCATGAAACACAATTCCTTTAATGGCCCAAAGAAAGCAATAATTACACGGTTGCGTAGCTAAGGATCAGGAAGTAGATTCAAAAAAGAAAAAAAAGTAAATTTCAAAGTTCATTTCAACAAGTTTGATAATCGATTCTTAATCGTTATTTTTCATCATTTCCTTCGATTGCACTGGATGACATTGCTGGTATTTTTATGATACTAGTTTTGCTTTTATTTCAGAATAGAAGAGTATATAAAATTTAGGCCTATGGATAGGCGCTTAGACCTATGAGATCATCTAGCGCTTAAACGAAAATTGACAGCATGCAGGTTTGAAATCTTCAACAAGAGGATCCCGTAGGGAGTTAGTGCCGTTAGTGGACCTCATGTGGTACACTGTAGGCATTACTTAAGGTTCTTTGCAGCGTGCCTTCGGCCCCTAACTGCAACCCCTTTCATTCCTTTTACTGTTCCCCCTTTCATATTCTCTTTCTTCGTCTTACTTTCCACCCTCTCCTAAAACACTTGATTCATAGCGCAACTGTTTTGAGGTTTTCCTCCTGTTACATCTTTTCAAACCTTTTGCTGTCAATTTCCATTTCAGCGCTGAATGACCTCATAGGTTCCAGTGCTTGGCCTTTGGCCTGAATTGTATATTCATATTCAACTCAACAAGAGGAGAACCTCGCAGTTGTATTATGAAATAATTGACAGTAGAGGCTTGAGAGTAAGGTGGGAGAAAAATAATATGAACGGAGGTACAGTAAAAGGAACCAAAGGGGTTATAGGTATAAGGGACGAAGGGACGCCTCAAAGAACCCCAAGTCATGCCTACAGTGCACCGCATAAGGTGGACAGACACCACTACGTCCGTGTATTGGTATTGGTCTAACTCCCAATAATCAACATAGTTACCAATTGCCTACTGGAATCAAGAAAAGAAAGCATCCTTGTAGAGAGACAGTGTCGTCAGTGCACCTCTCGCGACGCACTGTAGGTTCACTGTAGGTTCTCTGCAGCGACCCATCGGTCCCTGGTTGCAACCTTTTTCATTCCTTTTACCGCACCTCCATTCATATTTTCTTTCTTCCATCTTATTTTCCATCCTCTCGTATAATAACTTTCGTGGTGCAACTGAGAGGTTTCTCTCCTTTTAAACCTTTCAAACCTCTTTACACTTGATTTCCGTTTCAGCGTTGAATGACCTCATTAATCCCAGCAGCTCGGCCATTGGTCTAAGTTTGTAGTATTTCATTGCATTCCAAGAACTCACTATATATATATATATATATATATATAGTATATATATATATATATATATATATATATATATATATATATATATATATATATATGTACTGGTAAAAATGTTCTGTTACAACAGAATTCCATCTAATAAAAGGAGCCCATAGAAACGCCAAAATATAGGGAGAAAATACTATATTTCAGAGACTGCTGTCTCTCTCTTCAGGTAGATGAATGAGAAAAGTTGCAGAAAAGGTGGTGATTATACCAAGAGATCCATACACAGGTAAGCCAATTTAGGTCACTCCCACTGATAATCCTTCTTTAATCCTCTTAAGCGTTGTTAAATGAAAACTTTACCAATGACCTCTGAATCCCATGCGCCCTTTGAGATGTTCATTGTCTGTCTCTGCTTAATCAAGACTGATTCTATATATATATATATATATATATATATATATATATATATATATATTATTATATATATAATATATATATATATAATACACACACACTATATATATATATATATATATATATATATATATATATATATATATATATATATATATATATATAGTGTGTGTGTGTGTGTGTGAAAATGTGTGTTCTGTCACGAAGCAGAAATCGATGGAAAATTAACCTCGATGAGAAGCTGTAATTCAAAGTTTCCAATTGTTTTTATCTTTTGTTATGAAAATCAGCAGGACCCCAGATTGCAAGACCAACGCATTAAGAATACAACATCAATTGCCTACGTGTTGTTTACACAGTGTAAACACTAGTGGCCGCACAACAATATAAAATTATAAAGACCAGCAACGAAACCTTCATAGGGACAATATCGCTTCGGCTTAGCTGAATTGTTCGATGACAAGTCTTTAAAAGCGCGCTGAATTGTAAGTCCGATGAACCTCGATATTGGAAGCATTTGCTTTGCCTTAATACAACGGCTATTCTGCAGCGTCTCTGATCGTAACAGAGCAAGAATTTCCCAGTTAATGAGAGACGGCAGAAACACGATAATGGGACCAAGGCGCCCTCATGTGTCGGTTATCGAGTTATCGAGCTTAACGGGAGTCGGTGGGAACTCGCTCAGGCGTCGGGGACCGGATCGCGTTTTCTTCAATTGAGGAATAGAAAACGAACGTTATGGTTAATTAGGTGACTCTGGAGTCAAATATCATATGGAGGATTTTGATGTATAATAACTGTAAATGAAAACTAAACAAAGCTACTTTGTTGTTGTTGTTCTTGCTGTAGTTCTTCTTCCTTTGGGGGGGGGGGGGGGGGGGTAGGACGGTCTAAAACGATCTGAAAAAGGTGTTTCTCGCTGAGTTAAAAATACAGGAATTTTAGGATAAGATATTTATGATCTATGTATTAAAATGAAAATGTAAATAATAAATAATGTGCATGTTAAACAGCACAGATAAAATTATCTCGAATGAAATATAGTGTATTTATTTTAATTTTCGTTGGGGAAACAACGCTCTATTTGACCATAGATTTTAACACATACCACGAGTAAGCTGGAGGTCAGATCACGTCTCGTTATCTTGACATTGAAAGGGTATGGAAGATCCTACTAGTTTAACCACTATCTCGTCATTCAGATTGATAAAATTACAGAAAAAAATTTCATAATGATTTCTTTTGTCATAATCTTCGATCGCACAATTAATTTACATGTTCAAACATATGATAAAAGTTAAAAAAAAAAATTTCTAAACACTTCCCAATTTTTATCTATTGCATATTTATCTAATGAAGGTAAAAAATAACAAGGCGTAATCCGACCTCCAGCTTACTCGGAACGCGTGCATGATATTCCTAACTTTTAACATAAATTAATCTAGGTTAAATAGGGCCTTGTTTCACCAACGAAAATTTAAATAAATACACTATATTTTATTGAAAACAATTTTGCTGTACTGTTTAACGCACGCATTATTCACTTTTTACATTTTCTTTTTGCTAAATAATTCATGAGTATCCTAAACTAAAATTCCTGTATCTTTAACTCAACGCAAAACACCATTTTCAGACATTTTTTAGGCTCTTCCATAGACCTTTCCTACCCCCCAATAACAACAACAACAACAACAACAAGTGTATTTTGTAGATTTACTCCCCGAGTAAGCGAAAATGTCTTGGTTTATTCCAAGTAGTGTCCCAGAAACGATAATGGAGATACATTTCCTTGACTTCACAAACAAATAATATGATCAAAAGCTTATATTGAAAATCTTATTCTTACCTTTTAGTTTTCTGTAAAAGAAAGCTATTGTCTGTCCGTCTGCCCTTTTTTCTGTCCGCCCTCAGATTTTAAAAACTACTGAGGTTAGAAGGCTGCAAATTGGGATATTGATTATTAACCCTCCAACCATCAAACATAACAAATCGCAGTCGTCTAGCCTCAGTAATTTATATTTCATTTAAGGTTACAGTTAGCCATACTCGTGCGTCTAGTAACGATATACTATGCCAGGCCACCGCCGTGCCATGGTTAAAGTTTCATGGGCGGCGGCTCGTACATTATTATAGCGAGACCACTGAAACATGGATCTATTTTCGGTGGCTTTGATTTGACGATATTCAGAAACTCCATTTCTTCGGCGCATTTTTTAATTGATTATTAAAATTCATATGTAGTTCGTGAAAGACAGCTTTTGTGAATAATCATATTGTGGAGAATGAACTTCCTTCTCTGTTCTCGCTAGTTGTACGTAGTTAATTGCATAATTGCCATTCGTAGAACAAATGTTTTGAGAATCCCAATACGCCATTTGATTCATTTGTTATATTCAGTGGAATTATGGTTGTTTAATTGCGCGAATACACAGCAGAATGGTCACTGGAATTTGAATTTAATTATTTTTTTATTTAGTACTTACCATTCTTTTCACATTTTTAAACATACCAAAAAAAATAATTACACCCTGATTATTAATTTTTTCTACAGCAATGTCAAAGATTATATTCCGTGAAAAAAATCTTCATAAACGTTCGCATTTTAGTAAAATGTCATCGTTATCGTTATCAACATTATTATCACTGACTACAACATTGCTAAATACGAAGAAAATACGTAATAAGGTTCCATGAAGAAAATATGAAATCGGGTTCCATGAAGAAAATCTTAAAAAGTCAGGTCCCATGAAGAAAATACGAAATCAGAGTCCATGAAGAAAATACGAAATCAGGTCCCATAAAGAAAATACCATATCAGGTTCCACGAAGAAAATAAAAAAATCAGGTCCCATGAAGAAAATACCAAATCAGGTTCCATTTAGAAATTACGAAATCAGGTCCCGTGAAGAAAAAAATCTGGTCCCATGAAGAAAATACGGAATCAGGTTCCATGAAGAAAAGAATTAGGTCCCATGAAGAAAATATGAAATCAGGCTCCATGAAGAAAATACCAAGTCAGGTTCCATGAAGAATATACGAAATCAGGTCCCATGAAGAAAATATGAAATCAGGTCCCAGGAAGAAAATACAAAATTAAATCCCATTAAGAAAAAATCTGGTCCTATGAAGAGAATGCGAAATCAGGTTCCATGAAGAAAAAAAAATCAGGTCTCATGAAGAAAATACGAAATCGGGTTCAATAAAGAAACTACTAAATCAGGTTCCATGAAACAAATACGAAATCAGGTCCCATGATGAAAATATCAAATCAGGTTCCATGAAGAAAATACGAAATCAGTTTCCAAAAAGAAAATAAAAAAATCTGGCCCCAAGAAGAAAATACGAAATCAGGTCCCATGAAGAAAATACCAAATCAGGCTCCAAGAAGAAAATACGAAATGAGGTTCCATGAAGAAAATAGAAAAATCAGTTACCATAAAGAAAATACGAAATGAAGAAAATTTTAAAATCAGGTCCCATTAATTTAATACGAAATCAGGTCCCACGAAGAAAATATGAAATCAGGTCCCATAAAAAATACAGGTTCCACGAAGAAAATATAAAAATCAGATTCCACGAAGAAAATCCCAAATCAGGTCCCATGAAGAAAATTAAAAAGACCTACTGATTATGAGAGAGCAATAAATAGCGCATGTATTAAGTTGGGACGGTAAGAATTGAATTTCTAACATATGTATGAATCTCTTAGTCTGCAACTTCCAACAGCCTACAATTGATTTAAAGTATATTTGTGGCTTAAAATGATTAGAGTCCACGGGTTTTGAACTCCACATTCTATACTTTAAGTTTTCTGCGTATTCCACACGTGCCAGTGGCCAATATATCTTTAATCAGACTTTAACTATAGAATCTCTGGCTTATCATGCGTGGAAATCTGAATCAAGCACTGCCAGCATGGACTGAGATTTTTTTTATTATTATTATTATTATTATTATTATTATTATTATTATTATTATTATTATTATTTTATTATTATTATTATTATTATATTTGCGGTTTAAATGATTATATTCCACGAGTTTGAGCTCCAAATTCAATACACCTGCGTAATCTAAACGTAACCAAGGCCAGTATCTCTCGGATCATTCCGAGTATGCATTCTCGTCTGGAAATAATAACGACTAACGCTTTTGTACGCCGAATCTGACCGCCAAAACGTCAAATAAACAGATCTGCCATTGCCACGTACTAGTCTTCATACTCTCCAATAAATCCCCGTTGGGAGATGCAGACTAATCATCGTAAATACCCGGCGATCCGAAGCTATTACACTTAATCACAGCGTAATGCGAAATTAAGTTCTGAAAATAATGAGTGCACAATTTTCCTTGGGCATTAAAACGCGTAATTGGATTCCCGAATGAGCCAATCGCGCTCGTGTCGATAGTTCGTCGTCTTTACTTAGCGGTTCTCTGCGGGAAAGTAAAGTAAATTTACTTATATAAATAATTTGTCTTTTCCTTGCTTATACAGAATATTGTGACAATGAAGAATGCAAAAAATGTAGGTAATCATTAAGTCATGAAATTCACAAATTCACACTGGATGTGAGAATTAATATCGTAGTTTGATCCTAAGAAATAAAGTAGTGTTTAAGCAAGGAATGTTGTCTTTTTGATAACTAGAGACATGCTCACACACACACACACATATATATATATATATATATATATATATATATATATATATATATATATATATATATATATATATATATGAGCTCATTCGATATAGTTTTGAATATGCCTTCTCTGTGATGGTCTGAAATCCCATGAAACCGTTATAAGTGATTCGGTGTGTATGTGTATCAAAACGTTACAAGTTGGCGTGGCTTGGCAGTTCAAAAGAGTGCCACGTATCTCTATATCCCTTCGTGATTGGCCCTTGTGTCTTAGGAGCCAGAATAACCAATCAGCTTCTTGCATAATGATGCCATCTGAAAAGGGGCATTTGAAACTGGCCGCACCATCGGTCAGATGAGTTCGGTAGCGAGTCCCATAGAGAACAGACGAACTGGGTCGAGAGTGCCCAGGCCCGAGTGCCCCCCCAGTCCCGTTTCCGTCGGCCGCCACACAAAGACGTGCGTCACCATGAGTGTCAATAAGTCTAACCTGCCGTCCGTTTGTGCACTCGTATAGTTAACGTAATAATTACAGGCCACCTGTGTAGCTAAGAAGAATACACCTGTGTTAAACGTTTCATCGATTATCATTTTTGCATGTCCTACATTGCATGCACGTAAACTTATCTCTCTTCTGTTTATTCCTTCATATCCCGAACCCACAAATGACCGAGATCAGGTCATATAATTTTGGTGTCAGTCGTGGGGTCTTGCGTATGAGGTCCTGTGGCGTCTTGTGAGGTCCGGTGGGGTCTTGCGGATCCTTTGAGGTCTTATAAGGTCTTATGAGGTCTTGTGAGGTGTCAAACAAACGTTATTGTTAAATCATTCTAGCCGACAAACAGTGATATGAAGTGAAATAAACATGGAAACGAGAGAAAATTCGATGGTTGGTGATGACGAGGGAAATGGTGAAACGAATGAACTGGATAAAAACAGTTATGGCTAAAGCAATCAGCAGAAAATTGGCGAACCGTGCTAAGTACGGGAATAATAAATCGAGTGGCCCTACCATTTCCAAATGCACAGTGCTAACCAGAAAGACAGTGTACAATCACACCATATGTATGATTTCGAAATGCGCAGTGCTAACCAGAAAGACAGTGTACAATCACACACCCTACGATTTAAAAAAAAAAAAGCGCAGTGCTAACCAGACAGACAGAGTGCGATCGTAGAAATCGTTAATAAATTACCACTGATAGACAGTTTCACGACCGAATTCGATAACGAGCGGGCGAGAGAATAATTCGAATCTGCGGAAGTATTCACAAAATATTGGAAAAATCCGTACAAGACATACGAACTTGTAGACAAAGAGTAGTGTGGGAGAATTCAAAATCGACGGTTGCAGCGCCAAATTTAAACGACGGTGGTGGCACCCGAACAACCTTCGTGACCCTTCGTGACCTCCTGTGTAACCGACTCGTGTAGCAGAAAATGGCATGGAGGTAATGCCGGGAAAGTAGTACCCCTGGTTACCCCCAGTGCCGTGCGGGACTGTTATGATGCAGTGCCCGGGAACAAGGGACGCCTTGTTGTCTCGTTGTGAGGGAAGGGATACCAGTCCACAGCCCTGAGAAGTAGAAGACGAGCCTGTCCACCCACGAGTCAAGAATGCTGTTACAGAGAGAGGTCGACCAGAGCCTCTCCCCCGTGACCCCGTGGGAAGGGGGAAGTCCACTCCTACTTCTGATCGCGACCTATCGAAGAGTAGAGGGATGATGTTAAGGTGAATAGTGCAGAAGTTCCCTTACCAACCTCGACCCGTGAAGGAAGTCACGATACCTGCCTAAGGTATGGACAGGATCAAGCGATGTTAGAATAAGGAATAGCTGATAGACGTCAGATGACAGCCAGCAACCCAGTGAGAGAATCTAGGCTCGATGTGAAGAAGATACAAGCAAACTAATAGCATCAGTAGCGGATCGCCGGCACCGCTGCTGGCACTAATAGAGTTGCTGACCTGTGAGCAAATTGCATAGAAAACGGGACAGTTACAGGATAGTGTCTTGGGACACTATGGGGATGTGATGAGAGGATACCCTTCACACCCCCGGAGGTGGGAGACCCCGCCCCGCCTAGAGCCGACGTGATTGCTAAAAGTTGTCACTGATAGTAATATTAGTATTAGATCGACTGCACAATGAACGAGTTGTGTACCCTTTAGTAGTGTCATCAATGGCATGTTGTGTTAGGGAAATGCAGATAGGGAATTTGTAGAAAGTAACATTAGAAAAAAAGAGTGTCTAAAAATAAAAATAAGAAAAAAAAAAGGATGGTTCTCTTAGGCCGTGCTCTGATTATAGTTAAAGTATCACGAACGACAAGGTATCCCATTTGTCCCCATTGAAGAACTGTGATTAAGATTTAAAGACAGAATTATTAACGTAAGTTCATTAAAGTGTTCGTCTGAGTAAAGTAACAAGACTGAAATATTTGTTGAAGAAATTATTAACGTAAATTCATTAAAGTGTTCGTCTGAGTAATGTAACAAGACTGATATATTTGTTGAAGAAATTATTAACGTAAATTCATTAAAGAGTTTGAGTAAAGTAACGAGACTGATATTTTTGTTGAAAGAGTAGTCTGATTTTCATTAGGAAAGAGAATTAATTTTTAAATTTGATGATGAAGTGAGAACAAATTGTACAAATTATACCTGATAAAGAAATGTCTTTAAGAATGTTAATTTCTCAACAAGATCGTAGGATTGATCGTATCATAAAAAAAAAGAGCGAAAAGAGTAGCAGACGCTCTTCCCAAGAGGCACGAGCCAGAGAGAGAGAGAGGAACTGCGAGGCATACAGTTAAATGTTTCAGTTACACCTATGGGTGAGTTGCAGAGAAAACAGAGGCAAGTGAGTCAGCTGTTGTATGAACGTGTTGAGTAAGTGCCATGGAAGTGTAAATGTGATGAGTGCCTGTGGGTTTACTAGTGTGTAAGGGAGTTGACTGACAAGTCACAGTTTTTCTGAACTGAAAAAAAAAGAGTAACTTGTGCCACCGTTCCTCCCTCTTCGATAAAGCAAACCATCCACATAATTTGTAAGTACTTGTAGTTGCCTTGCGTAGCATACCAGCGCGATTCATGAGTGAATGTGTCCGTCACAAAGTGAACAGAGAATATCATAAAAACATGCTTATGCACTTTTGTTTCATGACAGTTATTGGTGAGAACTTGATGCCTAATAAAAATAAAAAGATCCTTTTGTCACAGTTCCAAGCATATAATGAGTGAGTATTTGTATTCATAATTGTGTTATTTTTGTTGCATTATTACTTTTCATTGCATTCAAGTCGTGTTAAGCATCTTATTGCAATATATCTAATTTTTGTTCATTTCTATTGATACCAATTATGCTGTGTCCAAAATTTCATATCATTGTCAATGCTGTTTAATTTGTCAGAAATTTATGATCTTCCATCGATGATGTGGGAATATGAGATTATTTTTGGAAAAAAAAGTTATTTTTTGTGTGTAATCTTTGAATTTTGATTTTATATTTCTTGTTTTTATCATTGTTGCAGAAAGATTTCAGTAAGTTTTATTATACTTTTACCAGACTTCCTATGAGTAATGTTCCATTTTTGACTCATGTTATGCGAATTTTTTATGAATTTAACTTTTTTGAGCTGGAGCTATGAC
>NC_061100.1:104984225-104991725 GCF_015104395.2 Macrobrachium nipponense | reverse complement strand
GGAGAATATCAACAGACCGTTGGACTGTGGTACAGGCTCCCTGAGAATGTCGGGGTATTGAAAATTCAAAAGTTCGCGCGATGATGCAATACATTGCTACCCTACTACTACTATTTTCCTTACATATTCGTACATTTTTACCTATCTATTAATTCATATTTTACTATATTGATAAGAAACATCACTTCTTTCTGTGTTTCACTTCGCTGCCTCTTACTTCTTCCTAATGAGCGCAGTATTCTTTAGAAAACTGAATTTCAAGTCAATGGACCCTGTGGTGGGCTTGTTGTATAGGAATAAGGTTCATCTTCTGAATAATAATAATAAATAATAATAATAATAATTGATGTCGCAATACCGTGGGGTACGAGAGTTGGAGAGAGAAAGAGGAGAAATGGATAAGTACCAAGACCTGAAAATAAAAATAAGAAGGAAATGGGATATGGCAGTGGAAATTATACCCATAATCATAGGGACGATAAGCACGATCCCAAGATCCCTGAAAAGGAATCTGGAAAAACTAGAGACCGAAGTAGCTCCAGGACTCCTGCAGAAGAGTGTGATCGACGAAACAGCGCACATAGTAAGAAGTTTGATGGACTCCTAAGCAGGCAGGATGGAACCCGGAACCCCATACTATAAATACTACCCAGTCGGATTGCATGACTGTGATAGACAAAAAAAATAAACAAATAAATAATTAAAATAATAATAATAGTAATAATAAAATGATTAAAAAGCTGATTTTTACCGATTTTTTTCATCTCAGAATTACCGACATATAAAATAATTCGCTAATGAAAAAACACAGAAGAAGGCAGAATAGAGTCACTTACGATCAACAAAATGTCTACAAAAATGAATCATAGAGAATATATCATTTATTCGGTAAAGGGTTTCAAATTATTATGAGAATGATCAGTTCCCGGAAAATAGAGATATAATTCAGGAAACATCAATTTAGGGAAATGGCAGGTAAAGACACAGATATTTTAATAAAAAGTGATCGCTTTCGTGGGTAAAAGGGTCGAGTGCTTTGGGGCACTGGTGATCAATGGAAAACGTAAATTGGAAATTTATGAATGCTATTGGAACCGGTTTTGAAATCTATAAAGATGAAACGAAATATATGGATGTATTCTGTACAACTTGACATAAATATCGTGGAAAGGGGATATATTGCATTCGGCTATGCCATTGTAAAGTTACGATGGCCTGAAGCCAAAAGATTTATTTTTATTAATAAGTAATAACACTACATTGTAATTCTTATGAAATTCAAACCTATTGTTATTCACTTTCCTGGTATGGAAAGTACTAACGTATGAAAAGCAATTATATGTCATCTTCTGAATGGTGTTCGTAGGCTATGTTGAAGAGCTCTCTCTAAAGCTCTTAAATACAAAAGGTGGAAAGAATATTAAATATCACCACTATTTGTGTTCTCTTCGTGAAGAAGGTATGGTAGCGTGTGCGTGTGTGTGCGTGTGTTTGTTGAAATACCTAGCTAACCAAGAATACCTCTTTTTTGGAAAATACGACGATTTATGCTTTACCAAATTGGGGATATATTTCCGTATACTAGTTAGATTGAAACTAACAGTATATATATATATATATATATATATATATATATATATATATATATATATATATATATCTATTATAATTGAAACTAATATTATACCTCTTTAATGTACCAGGGAATTAGACAGTAGGGAATATTTATTATTTTATAATTTAATTAATTTACGTAATTGTCTATCGATTTATTGATTATCACGTTACAATAAGCATCATCTTATGAACCGGATATAAACTCCTTTAAGCAAATTGCTAGACAGGTCCAACTGATTGACAACCCAGTCGTACAATATCTCAGTAGGTGTCCTTCCACCTCACTGCAATTTGTCGAATTATAAGACTTTTAAATAAACTAATTAGCCTGCTTGTGTTATTTCAGTCTCGTTCATTTACATAATTACTACGTTAATTAGCGTTGGAGGCACCACAAAAAAAAAATAATCCGCATTGATGTCTTAGTGTGTTGAGCCAATTTCGTGTTTCATTATTATTATTATTATTATTATTATTATTATTATTATTATTATTATTATTATTAATTATTATTATTATTATTATTGAAAATAATGACAGAAATTACAGAATTGCTTTTATACAAATTTCTCTCAATTCTTCTAATTGAGAGAATTTTGGATAAAATCAATTCTGTGAATTCTGCCATTATTCTCAATAAAACATGTTTGAAAGATGACCTTTTTCCAGCATATTATTATTATTATTATCACTATTATTATTATTATTATTATTATTATTATTATTATTATTATTATTATTATTATTATTATTATTATTATTATTATTATTATTATTATTATTATTATTATTATGTACAAACTTACATGGAAAAGCAAAATTTTAGAAAAAAAATATGTCAAAGAGTTTTACAAAAATATGAATTTAACCATTGATGCAAGTATAACCATAAACACAACAAGTATATTTATTTACACGTACCCACCCATCCCAAAATACACACTCACACACATACACACACACATATACATACACACACACACGTATACATACACACACACACACACACACATATATATATATAATATATATATATATATATATATATATATATATTATATATATATATAATATATATATATATATATATATATATATATATAATATATATATATATATATATATATAACATAGCATTTTGTTCTTGGATTTTCCCCCCAAAACCTATATAAGAATACCTGCATTTACACAATTTAATCTCTTTTCGTGTATTTGCTTGCTCACGCAATAATGGTAAACGCAGATCCGACCCGAAAAGAAAGCAAGAGGCGAAGTGGAACCCTTGACATGACAGTAACATGACAGCGAGGTGACCCAGAGAGGCAAAGATGGTTTCTTGCGATTGGCAGCGAGCAATCAGTCAAGCAAGCAATCAAGCAAGCAATCACCAAGCGTCAGAGGAAGATAATGTTGTCTGGCGAGGACTTCAAAATCCTCGACAACTGACTCTGAGGTGACAAGGAATCCCACTTTGGGGGGAAATGACAGGGACGCCTCTGTGTCACGGCCTGCCACGGCATTTCGGAAAGATCTGGAAGGGGACATGACACCTGATGGAGCGGTCTTAGGGCCTTGGTTTCTTTCCAAAACTGGTTCCTTCCCATCGGCAAATTGGTAATGAGAGTACGACCTTCTTGCCTTTGAGGAGGTTATGGGTTTAAATTTCTTGCTTTTCATCACAAATGTCCTTTTAATATCAACATCGACGTAATGAATATCAACAACGATATAAAGATATTGCTTCAATATGTGGAGTATCTTGTTCTCTTTCTGAAACGATTTCGTGCCCATGGGCAAATCAGTAATGAGTGTACGATATATTCCATTGCTTTTCAATATGGTACGTTTTCCCTTAGGGGATTCATTTGGTAAATATTATAGCTCTCCATCACAAAAGTACTTTTGATGTTAAAAGCTATGCAATGAAAATTTACAATTATATAATTAAATAGTATTAATATGGAAAAGATAAATCATCATAAGTCCTTGTTTTTTCCTTCTTGCATATCACTACAAGTGATTCATATAATTATGCATTTTTACTACATAACATTTTATCACGACATTTTGAATTTCATAGCAATGCTCAGAGGTTAATTACACCATTAATGAACTTTGCTTTCCTATTTTCAGGGATTTTGATTTTTTTTATCAAATTCCCTAAAGGCTTGAAGATGTGGCACAGAAGTAAGGATGAAACTAGTTACGATATATATATATATATATATATATATATATATATATATATATATATATATATATATTATATTATGTAATCTCTTACATTAAAGCTCGGTCAGCTACCAAAACCAACTACTGAATATTACTCAAACTTGACTTGCATTTGACTTATAGGAGTGTGATACAGACACTATGTGAATATATATATATATATATATATATATATATATATATATATATATATATATATATATATATCTATAATAAAAACTTATAAGTAAAAAAAATTCATGGTGTACACAAATACAGATTCAAGTAATAAGATATAAAACATTATGATATTGGTAAATAATAGTGATCACGTGATATATACTGATACAGTTTTTCACTTCATCACATTAAGATACATATGCTACAGAAAATACTAATGTACTCTGATAACATGATAAAAATCATATTTTAACTGATAAAAATTTCATATATGAATTGATAAAATTATTAATGTTTATGCTAATTGATTCATTGATTTTTATGCTAACTGTTATATATCTGTAGTTATTGGTAAGATAAAAGGTTACAGATTGATTATAGGCTACCTGATTGATTTATACATATGCATATGGATTCATATAATTATGATTAATATATGTGCACTTTAAATAGATTCCTATTGCGTACACGCAAAGATATATTTTGATTCTGTTATTTATGATCATTTATAGATAGGATACATGATACTTTATATATATATTCACATAGTGTCTGTATCACACTCCTATAAGTCAAATGCAAGTAAAGTTTGAGTAATATTCAGTAGTTGGTTTTGGTAGCTGACCGAGCTTTTATGTAAGTGATTACATAATAAAAATATGGAATGTTATTCCATATATATAAAAGACTAAAACTAAAGAGGTCAACCAGATTGCTTGCAGGAATGTGATCAGACCAGAGACGATAAAGTATGTAGGCTAAGTTGACATGCCGTCATCTGTGGTCATTCATTTGTTTTGAAACATTAGTCCAAGCTCCCTGCTTGAGACAACTACAGCGACCTATAATTCAAATGGCCTACGTGATTAGTAATGTGTCTCATTTTGTATGTATGTTCGTATGTTCGAGCTACTGTCTGCTTCCTTTATGACTTGTAACCGAGATGGTAGTGGGAACAGAATAGAGTTAGCCATCATCATTGGCAGACCTGTATCTCTTTACCTAAGCTTTATCATGTAGAGAGAATAGAATTAGCCATCATCATTGGCAGAAGCGATCAAGCTATCGTCATTGGAAGACCTGTACAATCCTACTTGATCTTCAATATGTAATATCAGAGAATATAAGTATTTTTATACTTCGTGTTTTCTACTAAGAACCTCACATCAGAAAGAAATCATCATGAGTTTAACACATCGTCGTCATAATCAAAGAAGATAATACCGACTTCGTAAGTGATCTACAAACCCCAAGACACTCCAATGAATATGGAAGTGCAATACCAACCGACTTAGCGTAAGATTATCGGAAGTCTAACATTACCTCATAGGGCACCTTATTATGCGAGGCAACAGCCCTAATATATATATATATATATATATATATATATATATATATATATATATATATATATATATATATGTGTGTGTGTGTGTGTGTGTATATATATATATATATATATATATATATATATATATATATATGTATATATATATGTATATATATATATATATATATATATATATACATATTTATATATAATATATATATATATATATATATATATATATATATATATATATATATATATATATATATATATATATATATATATATATATATACTATATATATATATATATATATATATATATATATATATGACAGTAGAAGGATCAACAGTAATATTCCTGTTTATCCAGATGAAATACATTTGTTGGAATATATTTCATCTGGATAAACAAGAATATTACTGTGGATCCTCCTACTGATTTCTTAGAAGCACGACACGGTGTTTATATATTTCACACACACACACACACACACACACACACACACACATATATATATATATATATATATATATATATATATATATATATATATATATATATATATAAATTATCAGTGCTTGATCATGTAAATCAATACCTTTTATTAGATGCCTGATAGCTCCAATGAATTATGTTTATATATAGCACTATTTCGAATGAGTAATATTTGTCAGGGTTCTGCAAATTGAACATGTATTAATTCTGTTTACATGTTTACAGTTATACCTGCCTTAATCATTTCAACGTCTGCAAGAGCACCATTGAACTGAGATGCAAATCGAATCCTTCCCTTCGATACTATTTCGACATATGGAAAATTTGAGCCAACATTACTATCATTATCATAAGTTATGATGGACCTCGCTGTTCTGTTTTAGCAGAGTTTGAGCATCCTAATACAGATGACTATAACTGCTGTATTTTGTAACTGCTAATATATAGCGTTTTGCATTTCGCTTGATTAACACAGAAATGCAAGTCTACATTATATGCAATGTAGGTTGCAACTGTCTATTAACATAATTGAAAATGCACTCTCTCTCTCTCTCTCTCTCTCTCTCTCTCTCTCTCTCTCTCTCTCTCTTGGTGCTTTTGTACTTTAGTTCATAAGTGTAAATAAAATGCATTGTCGGCTCTCATTGTCTATTGAAATAACTGAAAACTCTCTCTCTCTCTCTCTCTCTCTCTCTCTCTCTCTCTCTCTCTCTCTCTCTCTCTCTCTCTCTCTAATGTTTTTGTACTTATTTCATAAGTATTTTGAAATTGTGGATTGTACATATTTCCATACTCTGTTCCGTTCCCTATGATAACAAATAAAGACAAATATATATTTCTATTTCATATTATAAACCTGGTGCCAATGAAAAATACATTCATTCAATTTTGTTTTAATAGATATGGCATCTTCTCTATCTTCTGCAAATGCACATATCTTTGCAAAAGATATATATATATATATATATATATATATATATATATATATATATATATATATATATATATATATATTCATGACCACTTCGATTCTGAAGCAAAAATCTTTTATATATGGAAAAAAATTATTTACAAATGAAAAATGGCATTTATCAAAAAGCGATTTATATGTAAAGCTCAAAATGAATTCAAGATTGCGAGTGAAATTGTAAGTTTTTCTTCGCTGCGCTAAAACTGCCTAAAATAAATAAATAAAAAAAATAATCAAATAAAAAATTATTTGATTCGGGGAAAGAGATAATTCACCTATTTCCCACTGGAGATTTTCCAATGAGTTGATTCCGATTCCTGAAGAAACAGATATTGATATGAACATTGTATGATTTAGTTCATTTTTCGATTTGAGGAAACCGTTCACTTTAACACAGTGATAAGACCAGTGTTAAAGCATGGAGCAGAAGCATGGGCTCTGAGAAGAAAAGAGGAAGTAAAGGTTTGAGATAAAACAGCAGAGAATCCTGAGGTGGATTATGGGAATATCGTTGCTTGAGAGATTGGCAAATGAAAAAATAAGAAGAATGGCAGGCTTAGTAAAGATTACAGTGATAAGAGAGTCATGATTAAGATGGTACGGGAATGTGTTGAGGATGGATGACGAGGAGGGAGCGAAGAGGGCTTGGGAGGAACCTGTCAGAGGAAGAAGATCGAGAGGGAGACGGAGAATG
>NC_061100.1:104976725-104979225 GCF_015104395.2 Macrobrachium nipponense | reverse complement strand
CTTTAAATAAAATAATATACAATCTCTACGTTTATCTGGATTATATAGAACACGATTCATTCTTGCTTTAAGATAAAATAATACACAATCTCTGCGTATATTTGTACTATATACGACACCACCCATTCTTACTTTTAAGAAAGTTTAGTATACAATCTCTGCGTATATTTGTATTATATACAACACCACTCATTCTTACTCGAAAAAAAATTATTATACAATCTCTACGTCTATTTGAATTATATAACAGACCATTGATTCTTACTTTAATATATAGTAATATACAATTTCTGCGTCTGTTTGTACTATATACAAGACCATTCATTCTCCCCTTAATATAAAGTAATATACAATTTCTGCGTCTGTTTGTACTATATAAAAGACCATTCATTCTCCCTTTAATATAAAATAATATATAATTTCTGCGTCTGTTTGTACTACATACAAGACCACTGATTCCTATTTTAATATAAAGTAATATACAATTTCTGCGTCTATTTGTACTGTAGACAAGACCATTCATTCTTCCTTTAATATAAAGTAATATACAATTTCTACGTCTGTTTGTACTGTATACAAGACCATTCATTCTTACTGTGATATACAATCCCTACCTTTACTGAATTATGTACAAGACTATTCATTCTTACTATAAGAAAAAACAAAACAAAATGCAATCTCCAGAACAGGCATTTCGTTTCAAAAAGCCACAATCTCCCACAGGATTTAAAGTCCTTTTGTTGCGGGGCTTTTCAATCTCTGACCCACACCCCCAAGCCCCCCCACCCCGGCCTATCGCCTCATGATATATTCAGCAGCATGAAATATTCTGAAGTTGCTGATAGCTGAGCTAGGTACAATTTCTTCTCCTTGTTTTTATTTTCCACTCCTTTTCCCGGGGAGGGGATTGGTTTTATTTTTCCGTAAAAGAGAACTATTGAGATGGCTATTTGTCTGTCCGTCCGCGCTTTTTCTGCCACCCCTCAGATCTTAAAGACCACTGAGGCTAGAGGGCTGCAAATTGGTGCGTTGATCATCCACACTCTAATCATCCAACATACCAAATGGCAGCCCTCTAGTCTGTGTAGTTTTTATTTTATTTAAGGGTGAAGTTAACCATGAATGTGTTATGAGAGAGAGAGAGAGAGAGAGAGAGAGAGAGAGCACTTAATAATAAACGCATCATTATGTGTTAGGTGAAATACAAAGAGAGAGAGAGAGAGAGAGAGAGAATGCATCATAATTTAGCAGATAAAAGAGAGAAAGGGTGAGGAAACGTATCATAATTGAGCAGGAGAGAGAGAGGGAGAGAGGTGGGAAGATGGACAAGATTTGTGGCGTTGGTGGAAGATTAATGTTAAGGCTCAGACCCAATCTCAGTTTTGAGAGTCTTCAGCAAGTCTTGCTGTCCATAGTAAAGAGATTTCACTTCTCTCTCTCTCTCTCTCTCTCTGTTTCTTTTTCACTTAACACCTAATGATACGTTTCCTTATTTGCCCCCTATCCCCTCTCTCTTCTCTCTCTCTCTCTCTTCTCTTCTCTCTATTCTCTCTCTATAATATATATATATATATATATATATATATATATATATATATATATATATATAATATATATTATATATATATATATATATATATATATATATATATATGTATATATATGTTTTTCACTTAACTCATAATGCTACGTTTCTTATTAAGCTCTCTCTCTCTCTCTCTCTCTCTCTCTCTCTCTTCTCTCTCTCTTCTTCTTCTTCTTCTATGCCATCCTTCTCCGGGATGTCAAAGTTGACAAAAAGTCCGAAGTCTTGGTCTTCGTCGAAGTCCTTAGTAGGAAGTCTTATTGTGGTAGTGGATCTAACTATTCTGCTATAGGAATTAATCCCTAATTTAAGATTTGTAATTTTTTTCTTTTCTCGTAATTACTGTAAGCAAAAAATTCTTAATTTCACCGAACGGAAATTACTTAGTGAGTCTCTACCAGATCGTTTCGTTTCATGTATTGGTAAAACCCAAACGTTGTAGAATTACCTAGTGAGTCTCTATTTACTTATTGGTAAAACCCAATAGTGGTTGAATTACCTAGTGAGTCTATTTATTTATTGGTAAAACCTAAGCGTTGTTAAAGTGTGAATCAGAGATATCGGAGAGAATTCTTAGAAGCAAAGGAAGCTAAATTGTTCTTTTCGGCCGATTGTGGAACAGGAGACATTATTGAAAACGGCAGAAACACCATCAATACCATACTTATTCTGATACACAACATAAAAGAACATCAACATTTAATAAATAAGCTTATTTCATCCTCAAATTTCTACTTTGACATAACGTTTAATGTATGAAATATATTTATACTTTAATTTTAACAGAAAAAACAATATTTCAACTGCTGATGGGATTAGGAAAGTAATCCAGAGATATTGCGAAGAACAATAAAAGTATAATAAAGAATTTGCATCGAAACGTGAATTTCTGAGTAAATATACAGGGATTGGTAA
>NC_061100.1:104956725-104971725 GCF_015104395.2 Macrobrachium nipponense | reverse complement strand
GTCTTTCTCCTGTCTCTGTATATTTCTGGGTCTTTGTCTTTGTCCCATGCACTCTTTAGCCACTCGTCTTCACTGGTTTTCAGATATTGCCCCAGTGCTCTGTTTTCGATGTTGACGCAGTCCTCTATACTTAGTAGTCCTCTCCCTCCTTCCTTTCGTGTTATGTATAGTCTGTCCGTATTTGCTCTTGGGTGTAGTGCTTTGTGTACTGTCATATGTTTCCTGGTTTTCTGATCTATGGTGCGGAGTTCTGCCCTCGTCCATTCCACTATTCCTGCGCTGTATCTGATTACTGGCACTGCCCATGTGTTTATGGCTTTTATCATATTTCCGGCGTTGAGTTTTGACTTGAGTATCGCCTTGAGTCTCTGCATATATTCTTTCCTGATCGTGTCCTTCATCTCTTGGTGTTTTATATCTCCTCCTTCCATTATTCCCAGGTATTTGTATCCTGTCTCATCTATGTGTTTGATGTTGCTCCCATCTGGTAGCTTTATCCCTTCAGTTCTCGTTACTTTGCCTTTTTGTATGTTGACTAAGGCGCATTTTTCTATTCCAAACTCCATCCTGATGTCCCCAGATACAATCCTTACAGTCTGGATTAGGGTATCTATTTCCTTGATGCTCTTACAATACAGCTTGATGTCGTCCATGAACATCAGATGGTTGATTCTGTTGCCTCTTTTCTTGAGTTGGTACCCGGCATCCATCTTCTGTAGTACTTTTGTCATGGGAATCATGGCTACTACGAAGAGTAGTGGGGACAGTGAGTCGCCCTGGAAGATCCCTCTCCTGATATTAACCTCTGCTAGTCTTATTCCAGAGCTTGTAAGTATTGTATTCCAGTTGCACATTGTATTTTTGAGGAAGCTGATGGTATTTTCCTCTGCCCAATATATTTTCAGGCATTCTATTAGCATGTGTGTGGTATCATGTCGACGGCTTTCTTATAGTCTATCCATGCTATGCTTAGGTTGGTTTTCCTTCTCCTACTGTTCTTCATTACCATTTTGTCTATCAGGAGCTGGTCTTTTGTGCCCCTACACTTCCTTCTGCAGCCTTTCTGTTGGTGGGGGATGGTGTTTGTCTCCTCTAGGTAGTTGTATAGCCTTTCACTGATGATACCTGTTAGTAACTTCCACATTATTGGTAGGCAGGTGATAGGCCTGTAGTTACTGGCTATATTTCCCTTACTCTTGTCTTTTTGTACTAAGGATGTTCTTCCTGTGTCATCCATTTGGGTGCTTAGTGACTTGAGATACAATGCTGGAGTTGTTCTGCTATTCGTGGGTGTAGGGCCTTGAAGTTTTTGAGCCAGTATCCATGGACTTCATCGGGACCTGGGGTTTCCAGTTTGGCATTTTCTTTAGTTGCTGTCTGACTGTGTCTGTCGTGATCTCTGTGAATCTTTGTTTTATTCTCCCTGTTTCTTCTTCCTTGCCTTATTATTATTATTATTATTATTATTATTATTATTATTATTATTATTATTATTATTATTATTATTATTATTATTACTCAGAAGATGCATCCTATTCATATGGAACAAGCCCACAAAAGGGGACAGTGACTTGGTAAAGGAAAAAACAGAAAGTAATATTTCAGTAAAATTACCTATGAAATAAAACAAGAGAAGGAAAATATACAATAATGGAGACTACACAAACACTATTCAGCATAATTCACACCTCTCTCCAGACATATTGAAGGAAATAACTTTTAAACAAATATATCGCTATACCGAATGTCCGGACTTGAGAGTATTTCTACCTTTACCTCACATAAATTCCATCTGCACTTTATTACGACAGCTCAGCGGTGTTCTATTTCATATGTGTAAAAGGATATCGACGCAACGGATAAAAACGAACATGTCGTTTTATTGGCTTTTCTATAGACGATAAAATATGACAAGCAACAGGATTTTTTTTAGCTCTCTCTCTCTCTCTCTCTCTCTCTCTCTCTCTCTCTCTCTCTCATTATATATACAAGACATCTCTCCTATTTCTCTCTCAGTTTTACCTTTCTCTCTCTCTCTCTCTCTCTCTCTCTCTCTCTTAACGATAGTTTGCTCTCCCTAACTCTCCCTTTTTCTTTACGAAATCTCTCTCTCATTTTCATTTATACACAAAACTTCTCTCTCTCTCTCTCTCTCCTCTCTCTCTCTCTCCCTATAGTTTGTTCTCTCTGTCTCTCCCTCTTTCTTAACGAAACCTCTCTCTCTCTTTCTCTCTCTCTCTCACACACACGAGATCTCCTCGGATGGACTAACAAGTCTTTGAGACAACCTAATCCTTGTAACACCTTGTAACCCTATTCGTGTTGCATCTTTCATAAACTTGCAAGATTGACATGATATATATGTATATAGTCCAAAAGCAATTCCTAAAATCTCAGATCACAAATGAAAATAGAAATGAAAAAAAAGACAGAATGAAAATAAGAGAGACGGAATTAGAGAAAACGGGAAATATTTGAACCTGAGAATATCCCAGCTTTGAAAATCCAGGGCTCTGTGGCTTAAACTATTATTATTATTATTATTATTATTATTATTATTATTATTATTATTATTATTATTATTAAAAGTAATGGCTACTTCAGCACTTGTAGAGATTCTTCTCTGTATAGCGAATAGCGGCTTTTTCCGTGCTACTTCAACAGGCTAGTAGAGCGCCTATTGAAGTCATGGTCAAATACAGTGTCAAAATAGGTGTATATATTTGAATTTTACAGATAAACTATGATACCATAGTCATCAAAGTCATTAATGATTCTCTCTCTCTCTCTCTCTCTCTCTCTCTCTCTCTCTCTCTCTCTTATAGCGAGCTTTCGTCTGGAGCTGCCAGACATCCTCTGGCTGGGAACCTGAGGTTGGACTGATCTTGGTGTGGTGACCGTCCTCCTTATATTTGGGGTTGACTGCAGGGGGTCTGCCCCATGCAAAAAGCAGTGAAAGTATAATGAAAAATTTGCATCCAAACGAGAAATTCCATGAAGAATATCCATGGCTTTGGGACCCGAAGTTTGAATACTTCGGAAAATCTTTGCACACTTTGGAGAACGAGAGTATAGAATAAGATCGTAGTACTATTTCCGCTTATCCATGCACTCTATATATATATATATATATATATACATATATATACCTATATATATATATATATATATATATATATATATATATATATACTACATACATACATACATACATACATACATACATATCATATATATATATATATATATATATATATATATATATATATATATATATATATATATATATATATATATATATATATATATATATATATATATATATATACATATATATCATATATATATATATATATATATATATATATATATATATATATATATATATATATATATATATATATATATATATATATATATATATATATATATATATATATATATATATATATATACTATATATATATATATATATATATATATATATATATATATATATATATATTATATTATATATATACACACACACATATATATATATATATGTATATATATATATATATATATATATATATATAGTATATATATATATATATATATAGAATGCATGGATAAGCGGAAATAATACTACGATCTTATTCTATACTCTCGTTCTCCAAAGCGTGCAAAGATTTTCCGAAGAATTCAAACTTCGGGTCCCAAAGCCATGGATATTCTTCATGGAATTTCTCGTTTGGATGCAAATTCTTCATTATACTTTCGCTGCTTTTTTGCAATATCTCGGATCAACTCCCTCGTAACAGGTTCAGCAGCAAAAATATGTAGTTGGTTTCCGTCAAACCAATACATTGCAATTTAATACATTTTAATTAATTTATTTATTTATTGCATTTTAATACATTTTTATCTTTAATGATTTATTGCATTTTAATACAGTTTTATCTATTTATTGGTTTATTGCATTTGAATACATTTTTAAATAGTTATTAATTTATTAGATTTTAATACATTTTTTATCTATTGATTTATTGGATTTTAATACATTTTTATCTATTTATTCATTCATTGCATTTTGATACATTTTTATTTATTGATTTATTGCATTTTGATACATTTGTTTTATCTTTTTATTGATTTATTGCATTTTAATACATTTTTATCTACTTATTGATTTTTTTTCAGTTTCAGTAAGCGAAATCTCTTCTTTCTGTATTTCCCTTTGCATACTCTTTTTTTCTTCTAATAAACACTATATTCTTCCGAATATCAAATTTCAAGTCATTAGTCCCTGTTGATATGTTCCATATGAATAGCGTTCATCTCCTGAATAATAATAATAATAATAATAATAATAATAATAATAATAATAATAATAATAATAATAATAATAATAATAATAATAATAATAATAATAATAATAATATTTATTAAAAATAATGGCAGAATTCACAGAATTGATTTTGTACAATATTCTTTCAATTCTCCTTATGATTTGCCTTTCTGGCACGCTGGTATTATAAAGCAGCTGTCCAATGTTCATCGTGCTGTAGGTCGTAAACGGAAATTTCGGGCGGGCTGGTGTTATCAAAAGCAAACTGGTTATCAGGGACAGGCTGGGGTCGTCAACAGGTATACAGGTGCGTTTCGTAGGTCGGGAACAGGCCGTAGTCGTCAGGACCCGGGTCCTGTTTGCGAACTTTTATATGGGCATAGTGAAGGAGCGTGTCTTTAGGAGCATTAGGAAGCCATCTATTTACGTAAGATATGTAGATGACACTTTCATCCAAGCAGGAACGAGGGAGGAGATCGAGGAAATACGTCAAGCCTTCCACACCCACAGCCGTTTACGATTTACCATCGAATATAGCCGTGATGGCCGTCTTCCCTTCCTGGACGTCCTGGTTGAACATAAGGAGGTTGCGTTCGCTACAAGAGTTTACATGAAGCCCACGAACCTGGGAATGTGTCTGAACGGCGAGAGTGAATGCCCTGAACGCTATAAGGACACCACCATCAGTGCCTACGTCAGGAGAGCTCTTTCCCACTGTTCAACATAAGGAGATGGAACGTGCAGCCCAGGTCCTAGTAATCAACGGACACACCAACCGAAGCATCCAGAACGTCTTCAGGAAGAGCTTGGAAAAATGGTACCTTCAGGAACCCCGCCCAGACCCCCAGCAGAAAATTAATTTTTTCTACAAGGGCACCTTCCATCGGCGATATAAAGAAGACGAGCGAGCCCTACGGGAAATAATCAGGAATCATGTTTCCCCGACCGACAACAACAAGCAGATCAACTTGATCATATATTATACAAGTAAAAAAACATGCAGTCTTATTATGAAAAATAACCCCGCACCGTTGCAGGATCCCTTGAAGAGGACGAACGTCATTTACAGATACACGTGCCCAATCCGAGGATGCCTCGGAACTTACATCGGGATGACGTCAATGCACCTCTCCAAGAGGATCTCCTGTCACGCGCAGGAAGGAAAACTGTATTTGGGTTTTTGTTTACCTTTACCGGGCCAGTTGCTCCCTACTTTGTTTGTTGTTGTTATGGTATCGCGACACCCAAAATCCATCCGCCACGGTAAAGTAGCCTTACTGTAACCCCTGTGGTTAGCGCGCGCAGCGCAACATTACCTCTTGCCAGAACATGGCGTGCCTGCCAAGAATCTTTAAATATGCGGATAAGGCGCGAAGCGCCGTTCCGCCACGGCCTTACTGACAGCACACATAAATCGATCGTCGCGGATATGTAGTATAGCTCCCTACTTTGTTTGTTGTTGTTTTGGTATTGCCGCCATATTGGTTTTGGTGTTTCTTCCGCCGATTTCGGTCGGCGGTCGAGTGGGCCCGCTAATCTGTAAGTGCTCCCTGTATTTAATCATGCAAGGACTGCCCATAATAAAAGAATCCGACGCAGCGACATCGTCGGTAACTTCGAGGTTATCGACCAAGCATCCGATCTACGTCGTTTGCGAATCTTAGAAGCGCTGCACATCGGTAGGGAGAAGCCCAGTTTGAACATCACACAGGAGACCTTCCTCCTCCCCACCGCCGTCAGGAGAGCAGCAGACACCGCCCCACTACGACCATCGCACCAGAGGGATCCTGAGGATGATAGAAGCGTTAGCTCTCATCCTGAGGACGTCCCTAGTAACCCTGAGGGTGATCGCAGGCGCAAGCTCTCGCCCTAGAGGACGACCTGGCTAGCACGCCCTTCGAGGGGACCTCCACCATCACCAATAAGGATGAGGCTCCGCCCACGGAGAGGACAGCCAACCAGCAACGGGCCCCCTGATGACATCGCTCGTGACGTCACAGGTATTGCCAAATGAAAAGTGAGGTACCCGTTTCTTCAAGCCAACCGAATGCAATAAATAGCGTGGATACATCTGACACAGACCATTGCACTCAGCGATCCCGTCCCGAAGATGGCCAAACGAGGTGGCCGAAACATGTAGACGCCTTTTAACAACCAGAAAAGAAGAAATAACAAGAAATACCGGTTAGACCCCTGACGACTACGGCCTGTTCCCGACCTACGAAACGCACCTGTATACCTGTTGACGACCCCACCCTGTCCCTGATAACCAGGTTGCTTTTGATAACACCAGCCCGCCCGAAATTTCCGTTGACGACCTACAGCACGATGAACATTGGACAGCTGCTTTATAATACCAGCGTGCCAGAAAGGCAAATCATAAGGAGAATTGAAAGAATATTGTACAAAATCAATTCTGTGAATTCTGCCATTATTTTTAATAAAACTTGTTTGAAAGAAGGTCTGTTTCCAGCATACAATAATAATAATAATAATAAAAATAATAATAATATTTGGAAGCTCGATTTTCAAGTCAGTGGCCCCTTGGGTGGGCTTGTTCCATATGACCTCGCACCAGACTCGTTGTTAAATAACTGACTCTGCCTGGAAGAGGAAGAATTAATGTTAACTCCACCTAAAAGGGGATGGGGAAAGATAAGGAAAGACCACTTCACGAATCAAGAATCCAGTTGGGCGGAGAACTAGAACCTACACCGCCTTGGGAGGTTGGGCAGAATTCGAACCGAGGGTGGCTGAATTTCAGATCGCCAGAAGAAGAGTCAGAGGACCGGCAGCCGTCGTACAGTAAAGAAGCAAGCACTATGCTAGTGGTCCGAACCAGATTCTCACTTTATAAACTTTGTAGTTGTAACTTGTACTCTTTGCAACGGTAAAGAAAGAAACTCTGCCGTTCGTCTCATTCAAACTTCTCCTGAGAGACTAAAGACTAGTAATGATACTAATCCAGAACTAACATTAAGAAGAAACATAAAGTCAAACATGGAACCAGACTGCAGAATGAATCATCAAGAAGAAAGAAGCAAGTAATAGAATATACGCTCGAACGTTCCACTTTACATGAGCACAACATTATTATTATTATTATTATTATTATTATTATTATTATTATTATTATTATTATTATTATTATTATTATTATTATTATTATATCCAGAAGACGAACCCTATTCATAAGGAACAAGCCCACCAAAGGGTCCACTGACTTGAAATTCGAGCTTCCAAAAATTATTATTATTATTATTATTATTATTATTATTATTATTATTATTATTATTATTATTATTATTATTATTATTATTATTATTATTCAGGAGATGAACCCTATTCATATGGAACAACTCAACAGGGGCCAATACTTGAAATTTAATCTTCGGAAGAATATGGTGTTCATTAGGAGGAATTAAGAGTAGGCAAAGGGAAATACAGAAAGAATAGATTACCAGTCTCTTTGGAATACCAGGTTTCACTTATATTCATTATATCTATTTTTTCAGTTTGGGTTAGTTCATCTAAGAACTCGTAACTAAACCCAGCGCATTCATTACTATGATGGTTTGCGTGTTATCCCCTTCATTTAGTTCTGGTATATTGTTCTTTTCTTCATTTCCAGAATTTCTGACACTAAAAAATCCAACTTTTCCAATACATCTGATCTTCCATCTTCATATTTATTCATTTCGTCTGTATCTGCATTTATTTCCGTATCTGCACCATCCCCTGGCATCGTATATACAGTGCTTGTTCCTCGCACCGTATCTGGGTGTTGGTGCCTGAAATCTCGATGCTGATATTCCATAACGCAGTGATGTTTTTTTTTTTTTTTTCCCCTTCACCTCATGTTCTTTGTTCCTCTCTTTATTTGCTTCATTTTTATTTTTATTATTTATTTGATTTTGATTCACTCGTACGATATCGTTTATTCGTATCCATATATTCCACAGCCTCTTTTTTGGTGAAGTAAATTCCATGAAAGAGAGAGAGAGAGAGAGAGAGAGAGAGAGAGAGAGAGAGAGAGAGAGAGAGAGAGAGAATTCAATAGTACGAAATCATTTATTCCTATCCTCATATTCCAATGTCTTTTTTTTTGGTTAAATAAATTCTATGAGAGAGAGAGAGAGAGAGAGAACGCAAAATTATTCCCCTTGATCATATTTTCAGCTGTGTTAAAATTTGATTAACTTCAGCTCAGAGATATGAGTTTTTTTCTTGACTTTTTTTCGGTTTAGCGCATATACTTTCCACGAGATTAAAATGAAGCAAGACATTATATAATCTTATTAGGTTCGGGAGATAAAAAAAAATGATTACAAAAGCTCACCTGCCATTTTTTTCATTCACAGTTGACACAAGGGACGCGTAATTGGGTTAAATGTGAATTATAGAATGGAATATTTAATAGCTTTTACAGCAATACTCGGAATTTTCACACGAACTTATAATAATGGACAAAGTCTTTACCTATTACCGTGTGATATACGCGCCATATTATTTATCGCCCGTAAATATTTAACAATTACTTCTGGTTTCATTTCATGGATACAATTATTGCTGTTGGTTGATTTTCTATTGTTTTGTGTCTGACTTTCTTTACTTCCTTTAAGGAACAAGTTTCAAACCTGCTCATTCCATCACTATGGAAATAAAATGCTGATATACGCTATTAAATAATATATAAAAAAAGGGTTTTTTTCATGGTAAGGGTAATCTTGCGTTTAGAAAGAGGATTCTTCCATTGTGACCGGATATTGTATGTTGAAGTTGAGTTTTTCTAGTACATTATATATATATATATATATATATATATATATATATATATATATATATGCATATATATATATATATATATATATATATATATATATATATATATATATATGTCTCACCGGTAAATATTTACTGGGTACCTTCTACGACTATTTCCATAATTCTACAATGCGAAAAAACATATTCTTGAATAAATTTGCATGTGTGTATGTATGCATGTATGTATTATGCTATTTATTTGAGCAATGGAAGATGACGGCGTATAGATACGTATTCATTAAATGTATATTATTAGAGTTAGAATCTTCATAACAAAAGAAAGTAATTCAGAATAAGAACTGGTGATTAAATCCTCAGGTGAATCGGTGGTAGGGTTGTTAGCGTCGTGGCATCCTGCTCAGACGTTGCGAGCTCAGCCGCCCCCCCCCCCCACCCCCCAGCCCCCAACGCCAGGGAGATGAAAAATCACTGGCTCTGAATCATGATCAGTTACTGCTGCAGTGTGGGGTCAGCAGTTGGAGGTTTAAACCAACATTCTTAGGTATGCTTTTTCCATGTGAATAGGTTTCAAATAATGAAATAATAATAATAATAATAACACCGTGGGACACCTGAGTAGAAGATAAATAGGGAGAAAAGACCGATAAGTATCACGACATAAAAATAAGAAGGATATTGGATAAGCCATTGAAAATTGTACCTATCCATCATAGGTATGTACACAAGGCACGATCCCAAGATCCCTGAAAAGGAACCTGGAAAAAACTATAGATGCCAAAGTAGTTCCAGGACTCAGGCAGAAGAGTGTGCCCCTGGATAGAGCGTAACACAGTGAGAAAAGTGATGGACTCCAAACGAGGCAGGATACAACCCGAAACCCCACACTATAAAAACCACCCAGTAATAATAATAACAATAATAATAATAATAAGGCTGTCTTACAGTTTCCCAACTCTCATGTTTAAAATTCGCTCAATTTTCTTTCCGTAAATTCTTTAACATTAGCATTAATTACCCTGTCATGTCAACAAAGGCCGAAGCCTCCTAGCTTCTACTGACGATACATCATTTCAGGTGGAATCTGAGTGAAAAATATGAGTGAAAAATATGAGTGAAAAATGTAAGTGAAAAATAACTTTTAAATGATTTTCTGACAACCACAATACGATAAAACCGATAAAATAACGAGTGTTTGGTACAACGAAATCATTACAGCTGGGTTAAATGCGACATGCACATTGATTAATATCGCAGACATTCCATCGCATTGTATTCATTTGATGAAATGGACCACATTTATCGGGATGTAATTAAGTTGGTTGCTAACGGCATGAGCGTTCAGCCGGAAATGATTAACTCCTAATTTAATGTAAATAACTGTATCAGTGAAGTGGAAAGAAAATGGTTATTGTTATACTTAATTCTGAATCTGAAATGAGACTTATGGGAAAGACGAGAAAATTGAGACAACAATGATAAAAATATTGCACTAAAATTTCCTTTGCAATAAAATAAAAGATAATAAAGATAAAGTGATAAAGGTTGCATGAATATTATTCGGCAGCTGAAATAAATTGAAATTAGATGCGGGAAATAATGTCGTTGAGACTTTGCCATGAGACAATTAAACTATTTCAGTAAAATTCCCTTTGCAATATAATAAGAACAAGGGAAGATAAAGTGATAAAGGCCACATGAACATTAGTCAGGATATCGAATCGCACAAATATCCAGACATATGAAAATAAATATTTTTTAATAAATATATCACTAATCCTTTATCCCCCACACCGCCTGGCTGTGGAACAGTCTCCCACAGGATGTATTGGAGTTGGAACCTCATATGTTCATGCTCAGACACAAGGAATTATTTCTCCAACTTGTGTTTCAATATTTTATTTACTTTTATATTTATCTATTAATCTGCTAATTCCTCTGTTCTTCTTATAATTGATCTCTCATTTCTGTATCTCCCATTACCTTCTGTTCCGTCATTCGTATGAACGTCATATCTTTGGAAGACTGAATTTCAAGCCGATGGCCCCTTTGGTGGACTTGTTCCGTATGAATAAGGTTGTTTATCCTCTGAATAATAATAATAATAATAATAATAATGATAATAACAATGAAGAAGAGCATGCTCCTAGAAACAGCGCACACAGTGAGAAAAGTGATGGATTCCTGAGGAGGCAGGATGCAACCCGGAACCCAACACTATAAAAACCACCCAGGCGAATTGGATGACTGTGAAAGAAAAAGAAAATACAAAATTATTTAAATTTAGAATATTTCCTGCTTATTCCAGACAAACTTCATCTCTACTTTACTACGACAGCTAAGTGGTGTTATGTCTCATGTAACTAAAAGGCTGTCGAGGCCACTGGTAAAAACGAACTATAAACATGTCGTTTTATTGGCTTTTCTATAGACGACAAAATATGACACGCAACAGGATTTTTTACGCTCTCTCTCTCTCTCTCTCTCTCTCTCTCACACACACTTTCCGTCTCGCTCTCTCTCTCTCTCTCTCTCTCTCTCTCTCTCACACACACACACTTTCCGTCTCGCTCTCTCTCCTCTCGTAGTAGCCATCTTGCTTGGTGAGACGTACCCGCGTGAAGTCAGATTAATCAACAGATATCACAAGTTTAACATACGACTAGAATTTGAGAAATATCTAGAAGTGTTCGTGAACTATCGGTGATAAGATTAGTGTGAAAATAGTAGGATAAAGCGTCTTCTAAGTTAGTTTATCAAGTGTAATACTATAAATCAGAACAAGATGGCAGTAAGTTCCAACTGCGGGAAGAGGTGGCGTAATTTGGCGTGTTTAGCAGATTCGCAATACGATGAGGTAGCAGGAAGGGAACTGGCATTTCTCATCTATGAAATCAGCAACAGTCCTAACCAAAAAGATACAAAAGCATTCATAGATATATTAGAAGGATATAATCCTTCAAACTGGAACAAATCTAATGAAAACATCTTGAAAATAATTGAAGAAGTTCCAAATAAAATCCAAGTGGTCAAGAGACTCATAAAGAAAATATACATAAACCAACATATTCCGACAAAGAAAATGAATAAGGTGAATCTTGTGAATATCCTAATTGATGCATTAGGAAAAAGAATGCCAAAAGCATGCAAACTGTGTAAGGTTTGGTATAGCATAGTCAATCCACAAAACCTAATCAGAAAATGTGCTGCATGCAACATTCCGACCCATCCACAGTGTGCTGAGGTAATACAAGATTTGAGAAAAGATACAAGAATTTTTTGTTCAACATGTCTATCATGGATAGACAATGTTATCAAATCAAGATTGAATGTACAAATAGTTGAGGATGAAGAAGAAGAGGAAGAGGAAGAAGAAGAAGAAGAAGAAGAGGAAAACGGAAGAGAAGTAAACAAAAATGAAATGACAGAAAAAAATAAGGAAAACAAAGAACAAGATAAAAGTATGGATGCAGAGATACTCATTGATACTACATATGAGGCAATAAAGCAGCATACCTACGAAGAAATAAATTACGGTATGACAACAGAAAAGCAATCCCGAAGAGGCTCTACCCAGATCTACACAATGACGGGAAAGAGGAAAAAATAGACAAGAAAGACAAAATCTGCAACCTTTTGAAAAGAGGGAATTGCAGATTTGGAGAAAGATGTTACTACAAACATCCTAAGATATGTCAAAAACTATGAAATATATGGTAAATGTGCATACTTAGATGGATATGGGGATGATTGCAGAGATCTGCATCCAAAAATATGTAAAAACCTAAAAGAAGGAAAAGGATGTAAGTTCGACAAAAAATGCAAATATATGCACCCTGTAGCCATGAATCATAATCAAATAAATAACCAACCAAGTAATAAAATCCAAAATAAGAAAGAAACAAATAAAGAGAGAAATCAAGAATATCAGGTAAAAGAGAAAAGCAAACCACCAATGAGATATGCAGAGGTGTCAGCAAAAAATTTCAAAGCATCAGCTCCGAAATTCTACTCAAGAGATAATAACTGTATTTATTATGCAAGAGGATATTGCAGAAACGGAGAAAATTGCAGATTCAGACACAAAATGAATAATTATGATGAAGGAAGATAAAATATTATGGAAAAGTTGGATTTTTTAATGTCAGAATTTCTGGAAATGAAAAAAAGAACAACATACCAGAACAGGAAAGAGACATGGGAAAATCCTTATTACTACCATTATTAAATGAAGGAGAAAACACGCAAACCATCATAGTGATGAATGCGCAGGGTTTAGTTACGAGTAACTCAAAAAGAAAAATAGAGTACTTAGAAGAACTAACCCAAAATGAAAAAAAAGAAAATAGATATAATGAATATAAGTGAAACCTGGTATTCCCAAGAGACTGGGAATGATGATCAAATAAAAGGGTTCCAAACTTATAGATCAGATAGAAAAAATAGGAATCAAGGGGGAACCGCAATATATGGGAAAGACAAAAAACAAGGAAAAAAAATATATGAGAAATATAGTAACTCAGAATGTGAACTAATAGCGGTAGAATTTGAATCTGAAAAATTGATGAACATAGTAATATACAGACCTCCTAATACCAAAGAGTTTGACTTAATAATTGAAAAATTGGATGATATATGTAGAAATCACAAGGACTGGACTATTCTCCTATCTGGTGACTTCAACTTTCCTTTCGTAGAATGGAAAGAACGAATAGGAGATTGTGGTTGTACTTATACATATAAAAAAGAGAGTAATAGTAGTGCAGAAGATAAGAGGCAATTTGAAAAGCTATTAGATATGCTACTAGAATACAACATTCAACAAATAAACCACCTGCCAACAAGAAAGGAAAATACTTTAGACCTAGTATTTGTGAACGAGATGAATTATGTTAAAGAAATAATAGTTTATAATGCGAGTATTTCAGACCATAATGTCATAGAATTAACAGTTCATTCCAAAGCAAGTGAAAAATAGAGATAAGCAAGAAATGAAAAAGTGGGAAGGATATGGAAAATACAACTTCTACAGTAAAAATATAAAATGGTCAGAAATTAATGAAGAATTAAACAAAGATTGGGATAACATTTTCGTAAGTGATGACATAAGGGTAAATACGGAGATATTATATAAAATATTGGAGAAAAATAGTGGAAAAATATATACCGAAGAAGAAAAGTAAACATCATTCATGCATACCAAGAGACAGAAGGATCTTGTTCCAGAAAATCAGAAAGTGGAAAAAAGGTCTTGCAAAAGAAAAAAATGCATGGAAAGTTATAGAACTAAAAAGTAAGATAGAAAAATGCCAGAACAAAAGATTATACAATCAAAAGAAAATGAAAAACGGGACTTGGAAGAAAAAACCCTATTAAATATCAAGCAAAACCCCAAACTATTATACTCATATGCGAAGAAGATGAATAAAAGAAGAATAGAAATAGGCCCTCTGAGAATTGAAGGGAGATTAACGAATGAAAAAAAGGAAATTTGCAACATACTGGCAGAACGATATAAGAGAGAATTCACCCCTAGAATAGATAATGAAGATAATGATATAGAAGTAAGGGAAGAAAATAGTGAATATTTAGCTGACATAGAAATTAATGAAGCTGATATTGTGCAGGCAATTAATGAAATTAAAAATGGAGCTGCTGCAGGGCCGGATGGAGTCCCTGCTATTTTGTTAAAGAAAGTAGTTCATTCTATCGCAAAGCCACTTGCAATATTATTAAGACAAAGTGTAGATACAGGCAAGATTTATGATGAGCACAAATTAGCATATATCACCCCTACTTTCAAAAGTGGATCAAGACTAGAGGCAAGTAATTATAGGCCTGTGAGTCTAACATCACATATTATGAAAGTGTATGAAAGTGTATGAAAG
>NC_061100.1:104931725-104951725 GCF_015104395.2 Macrobrachium nipponense | reverse complement strand
TGCAGTGACCTGAAACATACCTCGGTCCAAATATTACTTAATTATTTTTTTTTTCTTTTTGTAAATAAATATTTATATTAACATTTTCGTATCATACTCCCTCGTTGTCCTTTGCCATCATTGTTTTACAAACTATAACTCGTAGTTAAAGGTACTTCAGGTTGTGCAAAATACTATTGTTTCTTTTATGTAACGGCTTTACGCAAATTATAAAGAACCTGCTTTACGTTAATGTTATTAAGTCGTGACATAAATTGGCGACCGTGGCAGGATGGCAAATGGTCAGTGAGGTAGTGTGAAAAAGTATTATTTTTTTTTTATCTCTCTCTCTTTACGGGCCACTTTAATAGTTCTTCGTGTTAAGTAGCATTTGCTCAGTTTAACGAGATGTCAACTTTAAGCGAGTTAACTGCCATTGGTGAGAAACTTGGATTGTCAGGATCTGACTTAGCGAATTTCATAAAAGAGCAACAGGAGCTCGAACGCACTAAACGAGCACAGCAGAGAGAAGCTGAAAGAGAGCAAAAGGACGCAGAAAAAGCAATATTGGCTGAAAAGAGAGCTCTTGTGGAAGCTGATAAAGAAAGGCTTGAAGAACAAAGTAAAACTCTTCAGTTAGAGATAACTTTAAAGTCTTTAAAGTCCGATGAAACTTCTATGAGTGATTCTGTGCCAGCTAAGTTCAGTGATAAGTGGGGAACTAAGCTAATTCCTAAGTTTAGCGAGTCAGATGTCAGAAAATTTTTCGTTGCTTTTGAGAAAGTAGCTTATCAGTTGGCTTGGCCCAAGGAACTCTGGGCTGTATTAGTGCAATCTGCATTCTCTGGTAAGGCACAAGTAGTTTATGCAGCGTTAAGTGCAGAAGATTCCAGTGATTATGATATTGTGAAAAAAATGGTTTTAAATGCATACCAGCTAATCCCAGAAGCTTACCGGCAGAAATTCAGATCCTGGCGTAAAATGTTTAATCAAACATTTGTAGAATGGGCAGGCCAGAAAGCAGTTAAACTTGACGAGTGGTTGGCTGCAGAGGAGGCAACTACATTTGCCGAGTTACGAGAACTGGTTTTGTTGGAGGATTTTAAAAACTACATTCCCAAAGACGTTCGCATCCATATAGAAGAATTTAACATTGATAATGTGAATGAGGCAGCAAAGCAGCAGACAGGTTTGTTTTGTCACACAAGCATTTGGTAGAAGAAAACTCATTGGGAAGCAGGTGTGGAAAAGGTGGAAGTAATAAAGGGTAGAGAAAGTCCTTCATCGCCTTCGAGGGGTGCGAGGCAGGCCCGGGACATTGTTTGTTATAAGTGTGGTAAGAAAGGTCATGTAAAGTCACATTGTCCTGAAGTAACTAAGTCGGTTAAACCAGTTATGTTGATGGAATTGTAGGTCAGTGCCGCCTGTGTCTTCTAGTCTTGAAGGAGAGGTGAGTGGGAGCATGCCTTATGGTAAGGAATTTGAAGACTTTGTCTTTAGAGGTATAGTGAAAGTTGGATCTGAGGCAACTGATGGTAATATCGTTGCATTGCTACGGGATACTGGCTCGTGCCAGTCCTGCATTCTGGAAACCTCTCTCCCTAAAGATTTCTCACGGAAAGGTCAGGATTTTGTGTTGCTTGGGGGTTTCCCAGATACAGTAACATCTTGGCCTGTGGAAGAAGTTTATTTGGAATCTCCTATGGTAACTGGTACGTTGAAACTGGCTGTAGTTAGTGCATTGCCTGTGAGTAGTGTGGATTTGTTGATAGGCAATGATGTGATGCAAGGTAGTGGCACAGCCTGTGCATCAGAAGGTCGAAGGGGGCTAGTGTGGTTAATGAACGTGTTATGGTAAATGTTAAACCTGTTGTTCCTGTAACCCGAGCCCAATCTAGAGAGGTAGTCAAAGGTAGAGAAGCTGGATATAAATTTGGAAGACTGCTTCCAAACCAAAACTCAACCAAAGACAAAGAAAGGTAAGTCCAAGCAGATAAAAAATCTTTCGTCTAAGTCGATGGTTAATGTATCTGAAGACTTTGATACAGATTCTAGTTGCATGTTTCCAGATAGGCAAACCCTAATTAGTGCTCAAAAGGAAGATGGCGAATTGAGGAGTATATATGAAGAAGCAGAGCAGCTAAAGGAACAGGAGGATTTAAGTGAAGCAAGTTATGTATTAAAGGATGATGTCTTATATAGATTAATTCGTCCAGTGACCGCATCTATTGATGAAGAGTGGAAGGTAAGGGAACAAATTGTAGTACCTAGTAAGTTTAGGCATTTTATTTTGCAAGAGGCTCATGAAAGTGAATGGGGTGGTCATTTAGGAATACGAAAAACACTGTCCAAAGTCAAAGATAATTTTTTTTGGCCTTCTGTAAAGAGAGACTTAGTCAGACATTGCAAGTCATGTCACCAGTGCCAAATGGTTGGAAAACCCAACCAGAAAATTACTAAAGCTCCTTTAATTCCCATCCCAGCTGTTGAAGAACCATTCACGCAAATTGTTATTGACATTGTGGGTCCTTTACCCAAAACCAAAACAGGTTTTCAGTACATGTTAACTATAATGGACAGAACCACTAGATTTCCCGAGGTAATACCTGTTAGAGGCATTAGGAGTGGTATCGTTATTAAGCATCTCATGGACTTCTTTTCTCGTTATGGTTTGCCTCGAGAGATACAGTCGGATCAAGGTTCTAATTTCACTAGTAGGGAGTTCCAGGCTAAAATTAATGAACTTGGCATTAAACACAACTTGGCATCCTCATATCATCCCGAAAGTCAGGGAATACTTGAAAGATTTCACTCGACTTTGAAGAATGCTTTGACTAAGTATTGTTTAGACCATGTTGAAGAATGGGATAAGGACTTGCCTTTATTGCTTTTTGCTTTAAGATCAGCCCCTAGTGAATCTCTGGGTTTTTCTCCTTTTCAGATGGTCTATGGACACAATGTGAGAGGGCCTCTTGATTTATTAAGGGAACATTGGGAAGGGAGTAGTGGTAAAGTAAATTCTCTTGATTATATTTTGTCTTTCAAAGAGAAATTAAGGAGCACTTGGCAATGGGCTCAAAATAATCTCTCTACTTCGCAGGCTAAAATGAAAACTCATTATGATAGAAAGTCCCAAGTTAGAAATTTTGAAGCAGGAGAACAAGTACTAGTATTACTTCCTATTCCAGGTCAGTTTAGAGCTCAGTTTGTAGGTCCAGCAGTGGTTAAGAAGAAATTGAATGATGTTGATTATTTGGTGGAAATTCCAGGGAGGAGGAAAAAGTATCAGTTGTGTCATATTAACATTATGAAGAAATATTTTTCCAGAGCTAACACGTTTTAAATCTGTTTCAGCTGTTGTACCTAAAGAAGGTAATGGACAAGAAGTGGAAAGCAAAGATTATGGATGGAATGGCGAAAACTCTAAAATTTTGTGTAACCCAGATAGTTTGCTTAAACATCTGAATGCTCAGGAAGCTACTGATATTAAGGATTTATTCAGAGAACATCCGTCAATATTTAAGGACACTCCCGGTCTTGTGCGTAGTTTGCAACATGACGTGGTACTAAAGCCAAATGCCCAGCCAATTAGACAAGCCCCTTACAGGTTAAATCCACAAAAAACTGAAGCTGTGAGAAAGGAAGTCAGTTATATGTTGGAGAATGACTTGATAACACCAAGTAGCAGTCCTTGGAGTTCCCCAGTTGTATTAGTGAAAAAAGAAAATGGACAAGACAGGTTGTGTTTCGACTACAGAAAAGTAAACGACCTAACAGTTGCTGACAATTTCCCTCTGCCTCGCATAGAAGATTGCATAGATAAGATTGGTAATGCCAAGTATATTAGTAAATTAGACCTTTTAAAAGGTTACTGGCAAGTTCCTCTGACTGAAAATGCACGGGAAATATCAGCATTTATAACACCTGAAGGTTTATTCGAATGTAAAGTCATGCCCTTTGGCATGCGTAACGCAGCCAGTACCTTCCAGAGAATGATGTGGATGATCACGAATGGATTGAAGGGTTGTGTAGTTTATCTGGACGATATCATTATTTTCAGTGACAACTGGAAAGACCATGTCGATAGAATTAGGGCCTTATTTCGCGCAATTGCTGACGCTGGTTTAGTGGTAAACCTTTCTAAATGCGAATTTGGAAAGGCTGAAGTTATCTACCTAGGACATCACGTCGGACAAGGTAAAGTATTACCCAAGGAAAAGAACATTGAAGCTGTACTAGCTTTTCCCACTCCAAAAACTCGGAAAAATGTAAGGCAATTTGTTGGTCTCGCTGGTTACTACCGTAGGTTTGTCCCCAGTTTTTCTGAAATAGTAACTCCTTTAACTAATCTTTTAAGAGAGAAATCTAGATTCTTGTGGGACGATACATGTCAACGAGCCTTTGATAAATTAAAGGGCATTTTAAGTACCTACCCTATTTTGAAATCACCTGACTTTCAGAAGGGATTCAAGTTAATGGTGGATGCCAGCGATCTCGGAGTAGGGGCAGTGCTGTTGCAAGACGATAGTGAAGGTATTGAACATCCTGTTTCATATTTTTCCAGGAAACTTAATGAGCATCAAAAGAAATATAGCACAATCGAAAAGGAAGCCTTAGCTTTAGTTTTAGCTCTACAACATTTTGAAATTTATGTAACAGCTAGCATTGATCCAATTGTTGTGTATTCAGATCACAATCCTTTAAAATTTGTGAACAAATTTAGGAACAAAAACAGAAGGCTCACTAATTGGAGTCTTATGCTTCAGGAATATAATTTGACTGTAAAACATGTGAAAGGGAAGGACAATGTCGTCGCTGATGCCCTCTCTAGAAATCTGTGATGTCTTTTCCACTTGGATTTTTGTTTTGTTTTCGTCTTTTTCTTTTTCTTCCTGCAGTGTCTTTGGTGCAACATCTCGTTCTTTCATTGTTCGATATCGTTGGTTTTTGTTTGTGGAAGTGATAATTTACTGGTCTTGAGGTTATTTAACGTTGCCGTTAATTTTTTTTTTTTTTTTTTTCCAGTACATGTTGAGATATAAAATTAGTTGGAACTCGTCTATGAGTTGTAACAAAAATTATATTTTTTTTTACCTATTAGGTTGGGGGTATCACGCCCGAAAGTATTTTCGTTCGTTTATTTGTATATTTATTTATTTATTTATTTTTTGCCCACGCAGTCGTATGTTTGCTGCTTGTTAGTAACTGGGTGCTGTTTGCTTGTTATTTGTTTTGCAGTCGTTAAGGAGGATAGTTCTAATCCAATAATTTCTTCCTTTACATGATGACGTGGAGGCAGAGGGACTTTTTTTTCGGGAAAAGCCCAAGTTTGCCGTCAGTGATCCTCTGAACGCTAGAGAGGTTGGGATTGCCTCTGAGAGGTACTTGTCTACTGAGAGCAGTGGATTCGCCTTGGATCGCTGCAATGGTGTGTAGCTGTTAGCGCCCTTTATTCCACATCAACGCCTGCCTGCTTTTGAGTCTTCAGCGCTTTATACCACTGTCACGCCCGTTTGATCGTTCTCCCGCTGCTGATGCATGGATGTTTGTCTTCGAGGAGCAGCTGTGATCGAGTTTTTATAAAGTTCTCGATACCAATCTTGGAGGATTACAACACTTGTCAATCTGCGACGGACACATTACGAACACACGAGAGGATATCAGCCTTGGACAACCTCTAAAGGAACTTCAGATTTATCACCTGGTCCCTTATATTTATTACTGCAACTGCAACGCCGTTGATGATACTTTACGAGGAGTTAAGTATTGGTTTTAGTAACTGTCCTCCATTTTTAGAGCTGCAATTAACAGCACTTCGTTACAACGGAACATCAAGTTTTAAGCTGCAGTGACCTGAAACTTACCTCGGTCCAAATATTATTCAATTATTTTTTTTTTTCTTTTTGTAAATAAATATTTATATTAACATTTTCGTATCATACTCCCTCGTTGTCCTTTGCCATCATTGTTTACAAACTATAACTCGTAGTTAAAGGTACTTCAGGTTGTGCAAAATACTATTGTTTCTTTTATGTAACGGCTTTACGCAAATTATAAAGAACCTGCTTTACGTTAATGTTATTAAGTCGTGACAATATATATATATATATATATGAGATGTATATATGTATATATATAACGTTATTATCATATATATATATATGATATATATATATATATAGATATATATATATATATATATATATATATATATATATAGATATATATATATATAGTATATCTATATATATAGATATAGTATATATATATGATATGATATATATATATATATATATATATATATATATGATATTAGTATATATATATATATAGAGATAATATATATATAGTATATATATATATATATATATATATATATATATATATCTATATATATATATATATAGTATATATAGATATCAGTAGATTATTTGATAGATATATATTTATAGAGTATAGTATATTTGAGATATATACTATTAGATATATAATATTTAGATATATATATTTAGAGTTATATATATTTAGACTATATTATTTAGATATACTATATTATGAGTATATAATATTGTAGATATAATATATTAGATCTACTATATTTAGATATATATATTTAGATATATATATTTAGATATATATAGTTTAGATATATATAGTCTCGATATATTATTTAGATATACTATAGTAATATATATAATATAATATATATAATATATACGTAATATACTTTAGAATATAATTATATATATATATTGTAGATATTATATATATTTATAAATATTTAGATATATTATGATATATATATTATATACTATATTTAGATATATATATAATATATTATATATTTAGACTATATATAGAGTATCAAGATATATATATATATATTAGTATATATATTTATTTATATATATATATTTATATATATATATATAGATTATATATATATATATATATATATATATATAGATATATATATATATATATATATATATATATATATATATATAAGAATATATATATATTTATATATTTAGATATATATATATATATATTTAGATATATATATATATATGTATCTAAGTATGCTATAAGTCTTCATAGCTGTTACGCCCTTCAGTAAATAGTTTTCAATCCAAAATTTAGGAAAACATTTTTCTCCATAAAAATCGTCATTTCTCTAGATGAACCCCCATGTGGAAAATTACTTCCCAGCAAAGAAAAAAAAAAAATCCTCCCCAGTAACGTAGAGCCAATGGATGCGAGAGCAAAAGTTGAAGAAAAAAACTAAGTTTTTTGGAAAAATTCTGGGTCTTGGTGAGAGACGTGTGATCCGGGCAATTATTTTCTTCCGAAAAAGGAATCAATTTTGCAGCATGTTTTTGTCGGGTTGTGAAAGAGGTCGAGAAAGAACAGGGTGATTTTTTTTTTCAGAAACAGAGCATAAACCGCAAATGACGAATCAATAATGTTTGTTTGTATGGTGTTTTTACGTGCATGGAACCAGCGGTTATTCACCAACGGGACCAACGGCTTGACTTGACTTCAGAACCACGTAGAGAGTGAACTTCTATCCGCAGAAATACACATCTATAATCCATCAGTGGAATGCCCGAGAATCGAACTCGCGGTCACCGAGGTGGCAGGCAAAGACCATACCGATCACGCCACTGGGACGGTGACGAATCAGTAATGAATCATTAAATCTGTAATATTTTTCTTTTTTTCCAGTAAAAAAGAAAAAAAATTATGAAACATTCTCTATGTCACAAGGCTTTCTTACGTGGCGAAATTCTTCAATTTTGATACACAGCGTGCCTCCTTAATTACGCTTACTCGGGGAGCAAGCCTATAGATTACTTTGTTGTTGTTCTTATTGGGGAGGGGGGTAGGAAAGCCTAAAAAGGTCTGAAAAAGGTGTTTCGCGTTGAGTTAAAGAAACAGGAATTTTTGGATAGGATGTTTATGATTTATTTATTAGAATGAAAAAATGTAAAGCATAAATAATGTGCATGTTAAACAGTACAGAAAAATTATTTCTAATAAAATATAGCGTATTTATATTAATTTTCGTTGGTGAAACAACGCTCTATTTGACCGTAGATTTTAGCACAATCCCAGAGTAAGCTGGAGGACGGATCACGCCTTGGTCTACCTACAAGCAGCACATTCCTCGCATGGTTCTTCAAGGATAAAGGATCACGTGTGGACAACAGATCAGTTCTAATAAAAAAACGAAAACAGGTTAATTAGCCAAGGCCATAAAATAATGAACTTGCGTGGAATAAAGGTGAGGTACTACCCACGACCCACTTAGTTGGTCGTGGTACTACCTGTGGCCTACCTAGGACCCTTAAATTGCCACTTTCCGTGACCCACACTCATTCTGGTCGTTTACTACCAAGTCTTGTTGTCGGAGCTGTTCAATCGGCAATTTCCCCCTTATTTAATTAGTTACTTCTGTGACATGAAAGGGCCCGCTTCGTATTATATTTGTGACTCTTTAAAAATAAATTAGGCCAGGGGGAAAGGACATGGTGGCCGAGGATAATTGTACTTCTTAATACTTAACTCACACAATATGTCAACGGCTACGTTACATGGGCAGTCGATATGTCATTATAAATATCAAAGCAGTCCTATTTGCTTATTAATTTACAGAAAGAGATAAATGCGTAGGATGTGAGCGCAGGCGATAAGATTCCCAGTAATCAAGTCAGTGTTGAAATAATCATAAGAGCTTTTTGAACTAATTAGGTCATTTTGCCGTCTCTTTTATGGAATAGTTAACCTTTGTTTTTTTCATTTATTGCCGTGACGAGCATCCACATTATTTATTCTAGCAGGTCTCTTTATTCAAAGTTCCTCTCGTGGCCTCATTTTAGAAAAACTGTTATACTTAATAACATATATAATAACATATTAGCTTTCTTCCCCTTTTCCTCTTTTTTATACTTATATTTTTCATGCTTTTTGTTCACGCTTATGTCGTCAAATATTTCTTACCATTTTATGATGAACATCACAAATAACTGTTACTAAGCAGACAATAACACTTCGCTTGAGTAACGATATTGGTATTCTCTCTATAATCTGAGTAAATTTCGCTTCATATATAAGCTATGGTAAATTCTTTCTCGAAACGACATGTTGGTATTTCATTCACTAATCAAAAGTTTGGTGTTCACTTTTCGACGAGTCGTTTACGTGCTCGACTACCGATCTCAGGGTCCGGGTTCGATTTCCCGCCCTACCAACGAGGAATCAGAAAAAATTTATTTCTGGTGATAGAAATTCATTTCTCGATGTGGTTGGATTCCCCAATAAGCTGAGTAACCAATTGGTTCCTAGCCACGTAAATAAAACTCTAATCCTCCGGGCCTGCCCTAAGAAAGCTGTTAATCAGCTCAGTGGTCTGGTTAAACTAAGATTAATTGAACCTTTTTGGTCTTCACAGATTTGATTGATTTAATTTTTGGAACTTGCATAATAACTTGCTCGAGTATATGAGAAATAGTTGCTAGGAATACTATATCTGTAATGCATAGGGTCTGGTATAGAGGAAATATGTTGGTGGCAATGCATTCTTAGTGATAGATAAATTAGGGAGCAGCTATTAACATTTGAAAATGAATGTTGAAAAGTATATTCACTCCATACTATCAGCTTAAACACATATCTCATACAACGCTGTTTACTCTTTAGCTTTATTGTATTGCCATAGTTTGATATATAAAGGAGATCATTGTTTCACCATATTCTACACAAGAGAGAGAGAGAGAGAGAGAGAGAGAGAGAGAGAGAGAGAGAGAGAGATACCCTTAAAATATAGAGAGTAATTAGATTAGCATATGAGTAGCCAATCAACGCTTATACAGCTGGAAGCTGTGAGAGGTCATCTGATGCCACCCCGGGACGCAGTGCCAACAGTGCCAACACAGTGCCCCTGAAAACAGAAACATCTTGCCAAGGCGAAAATAATATTTACTTGTGTTTTATGTACACGACGATATTTATGTTCAGAATACAAGAACCAAAACAGAAATCGCATTCTTGTTGATCCACAAAACTCAAGATATTGCCGAATATTCGTTTGCTGATAGAAAACGCAGGCAAATAGCAAGGACGCACGCACCAATGGGTTTCCAAAGCGATGTTTGCCTTGTGCTATAAACAAATACTTTCAGGACTGGAGTTCCAGCATCAATAAGCCAGATAAACAAAACGTATTTGATTTGGATGCAAATCTTGGTTGAGAAACGCCCACCCCACCCCCTTCCTCCAAATACTGATTCGACTTTCAAGATGTGGTAGAAATTATACAATGCGTGATTCAATCTTCTGCTTACTCGGGACGTGTGCAAGATTATTTTCTCCCCAAGCATAAGCAGTGAATATTATATTCCTAACTTTTAATGTATATTAAAACGTGCTAAAATCTGCGGGCAAATAAAGCCTATTTCCGCCAACGAAAATTAAAATGTATACACTACATTTTATAAGAAATAATTCTTCTGTATTGTTTAACATGAACATTATTTATTTGTTACATTATCACTCTAATAAATAAGTCATAAATAGTCTATCTACATATTCCTGTATCTGTAACTCAATGCAAAACTCCTTTTTCAGATCTTTTTAGGTTTTTCCATATACCTTTTTTAAGAACAGCAACAAAATAGTTTGTAGGTTTACTCCCCGAGTAAGCCAAAATTCAAATCTAAGACGGTAGACGTTTAAGAGAAATCAAAGTTAAAAGTCCAGTCCAACGTTCAAGTACAATAAGGCAACACTTACAAGCCTATATTATTTCAGCGTATTTTTCACAGGTAATTTTATACAAAAATCGTTATCTCGTGACGAATGGTCTGTCATACTCTGAATCAAAATTTAAAATTTCCTTTTCATGTACTATCAGAAGTAAATAATAAAAAAATGCTCTCCATAAAGCATTCAATAAGTTCTTTTAGTTTTTTATCCCTCAAAAAAAAAAAAAAAAAAAACAATACTATCAACGAATTTAATGTTACCCACAATGACTTGGAAAGGGTTCCCCTTATCAAAGTGGAGACTCATTGCCCTTTCAGAGCAGGCTTGGCATGCACAACGGAGGTCATTTTAAATATAAAAGTAATATGGCGTTTATCAAAACCAGATCGACAGGGAAGAATGATTGATTTCAGTCTCCATATCGCAGATGGTTTTAATACTGGCTGATGTGCCGTTTTCAAGTAGTGAAAAAAACAAACGGAGTCATGTTCAGATTATTGTTTTATTTCCATTATTTGATGACCAAATAATCTTTATAGCTTTTAGCTGTTTACATTTGTGGCCTTTAGACAAAAAAAAAAAAAAAAAACAGAGGGGGTGGGTATAATTTTCAAGTAATAGATACGTCAAAGTAACATTAGCTAGGCAGGTATGTATGTATATATGTATGTATTATATATATATAATATAGATATAGATATATATATATATATATATATATATATATATATATACATATATATATATATATATATATATCTATATATATATATATATATATACATATATATATATATATCTATATATATATATATATATATATATATATATATATATATATATATATATATATATATATATATATATATATGTATTTATATATATATATATATATATATATATATATATATATATATATATATATATATATATATATATCTATATATATATATATATATATTATATATCCTTATTTTGCTCCTTTTTATAGAGAAATAAAATTATAAGCTTAGATTCTTAGTGAAACTAGTGAAACAGCCAAATGAATAAGTAGAAATATAATCAACCTTTCCAAAAACGCTAAGTCAAAAAATAATCAAATTCCTATACAAAATTTATGCAATCCCACTTCGCGCCATATTTCACTGGAATCGTAATACCCGTCCTTTGGTGATCAAGCGAAGCTTTCTCTCAATTCCAGGTTCCTCTCAACAAATCACTCTACCCTTCTTCCCTCCTCGTCTCTTTCAGTCCCAAATACGAGGAAACGTAATTCAGTTTACGGGCCTATCCTGTAAGTGTCCTTAGAGACTGACTTGGCATGAAACAAGGACACGCGACGGACGAAGGATTTCCCAAGACTCTAGGCTACAGTGTAGGAGGAAGGACAAAAATATAAAGTGAAAATTAGTGAAAGTTGATGGAAATAATGGAAGAAAAATGAGTGAATGTTTACTTGAAAGAAAAAAAGAAATGACACGAGACGAAGGACTTCCCAAGCCTCTAGGATACAATGTATTAGAAGGGACAAAATTATAAAATGAAAATTCGTGAACGTTGCATGAAAATAAAGGAAGAAAAATGAACGAATGTTTTCTTTACAAGAATAAAAAACACAAAGATTTTTTTTATAATGGAACAGACAGCAGTAATATCGAACGGAAATTGAAATTGCTAAATCCTGTCCTGAAGCGAAAAAGCTATAAGGTTAAAAGAAACATATATCTTGCCTAAAAATAAATGCAATTTTTATCTTGGCTAAAAGTAAAAACAGTTTAACCATATCTGGTGCAAGTTGGATCCGACCTGACCCACCATACGAAATTATTTTTTTCATTTTTATAAAAATTTTCTGAATAATCGTCTCAAACTGATTCTATGATTACCAAAATAAGGTAAATTGTTTATTAATTTTTATTTTAATGTGTTTATGTGTCATATTACAATGGTTTTCCCAGAATGGCACCGAAATAAAAAGTTGAACGAAACGTAATTATTTGGATTCCCCTTCGTCCCTGTAGATTCCCCTTCGTCCTTGCAGATTCCACTTCGTTCCTGTAGGTTCCACTTCGTCCCTGTAGATTTCCCTTCGTCCCTATAGATTCCACTTCGTCCCTGTAGGTTGCACTTCGTCCCTACAGGTTCCTCTTCGTCCCTGCAGGTTCCACTTCGTCCCTACAGAATCCCCTTCGTCCCTGTAATTTCTACTCCCCATAGATTCCTCTTCATACCTATAGATTCCCCTTTGCTGTATATCTCCCTTCATTCCTATAGATTTCACCTCATCCCTATAGATTTCCCTTCATCCCCACTGACTCCCCTTCGTCCCTAGAGACATCCTTTCGTCCCTAGATTCCCCTTCCACCCTATTGATTCTCCTTCGACCCTACAGATTCCCCCTCGTTCCTGGAAATCTCCTTCCGTGCCTAGATCCTCAACGACCCTTGAGATCTCCCTTCGTCCTTATATACTCCTTTTCGTCCTGGAGATCTCCTTTTGTCCCTAGATCTCCCTTTGTTCCTGTAGATTTCCCTTCGTACCAATAGATTCCCCTTCGTCTTATAGATTTTCCCTTCGTCTCTAAAGATCCCCTTTCGTCCCTAGATTCCCCGGAGACGTTTGTCAACTGGTCCATGAAACAATTTTGTGATACAGGAAATGGGATGATCCAACGAGATCAATCAGATCCCCATCACTTCAACACAACCTCGGTTTTCCTGTCGTCTTAAGGTTAGAGAGAGAGAGAGAGAGAGAGAGAGAGAGAGAGAGAGGAGATAAAGTGACATGAGTTTTGGCAATTTTATTCAATGACCTTACAGAAGTCAACTTATTCAGACGAAAATATTCCTGCCCGTTTTTTTTCTCTATTCCATTTCCCAATACTCGCTTTCGTTATCCTTCAATGCATATAAAAATTACCAAGCCCAGTCGACCCCACTTCTCTCTCTCTCTCTCTCTCTCTCTCTCTCTCTCTCTCTCTCTCTCTCTCTCTCTGTGAGTATTTCAATGTATTACGATCCCAGGGACTTTGTATGTAAATTCTTTATTGAACTCTGCTCTTCCCTTGGCAAAAGCGAAGGGTGGCTAGATGAACCAATACTCAGCTGTAACATGAATACGGAATATTTCCTTCTTTTATTACTGGCGTTTTTTGTCATCCTTTGTGTTATCCATGGGTGTATATATATATATATATATATATATATATATATATATATATATTATATATATATATATATAAATATATATAGATATATATATATATATATATATATATATATATATATGTGTGTGTGTGTGTGTGTGTGTGTGTGTGCGTGTGTATTATAATCGCTTTATCACGTGATTCATTCATGACACATATCCACAGGTGAAAAATATGAGACAGGGTGTAAGTCCTGACCGGTTTTGACTTTATTTTCAAGCCACTGACCTTATTTTTCACCCGTGGATATTTGTGGTATATGTATATGTATACAATCTACTGGTCATTTTTTTAAAAGACATATGTAATTGAAATAGCCATAATGCCCTCTTAACTTCTCGAATTCTTCTCGCTTGTTGGATATGCTTCCTACTACAAAGCCGTGGCTACCTGACATCATAATTTTGCTTCATATTTCTTGCACATGGATCCAAGGTTTAGTAGTGACAAGCGTATTCATAATGCGCGAATCATTCGGGAAGTGAAGAGGACATTTTGGCTATTACAATTATATTTATACATAAAAATTATACATATCTTGTGTAATGGATTTAATTTACTGCTCTTGTAAGCATTGCCATATAACTTATCCTCTCGAGTCTCCATGCAATGTTAGTTTCTGGTTAAATATTTCTCGTAGCTTAAGTTTTTACTCACATCACAAAGGCCAAAAATAAAAATAAAATGCTGAAATAAAAAATAATCTACTGTTATTATATTTGTCCTTGTAAATTGCACCTTTAGAAAAAAAATAACAAATACACAAATAATCAACATTCGCTAGCCTAAAGTGAATGTAACTGCTTATAACTGAAGCCATACATATAAATAGTATATACACCTCTATTCTTTCATTACACGACAGTCAATAGTTTTAAATATTTCAATCTGAACTTCATACATGTCGTTCCCCATTGGGCGAAGGCTTTTCAATTAACATTTTATTTTCATATATACACAGACAGTTTCCAAACAGGTGTATTTTTTTTTATTAAATATACTCGTTCCCCAGCCACCCTCACTGGATAGGATCATTTATTTTTCTCTAATATTATCAGACTCTTTGAACTGTTATGCAGCGCAATTATATGACGCAGGTTCATTTTGAAAAACGTCGTATGTCAATAAATCTAGATCTAGAATATTTTGTTGACTTGAGCATAAGAATTGTGAAAAATTATTAGGATTCATATGGGTGGAGAGTTGGAAATTATACCACAGGAAAATTATGAATGATCCATTTGTAGATGAGATAACGATGAAAGGTAGATAGAGGTGGTCTGGATATATATTTCGCATAATTCTTACTAGAATATAATGTAACAGTGTTAGCTATGCTCCTGTGGGCACCATAAGAGTTAGAAGGCCCACAGACTGGAGATGAGAGCAAATTTATAGAAGATGAAGACAGAAGAGACACAAGTGGTAGAATTTCACATAAGCCCCTTGCGTCACACGGCTTTTGAGGCAACTATTATGGAGATTACTATTATTTGTAAAATGGATTTTCCTGCCTTGGAATCATGGAGAAAAAAAAAGAATTATCGTCGACTGCAAATATGTTCACTAAATTTAACATTTATGAAGCAAATTAGCTTTTTTTCTTATCTCTGTGCTATCATGAGATTTCATTACATTATTTTGTTTGAGTATTGCAGCTCTTCATTTGAATAATCTTGAATCGAATTCTTTTAAAAGGATTGCTTTATTCAAAAGCAAGAATACAGTGATCCAAGCAGTGGTCTATCTTTGTAATTATGAACTCGTGGCGTGTGCTCAAATCTAGGGCCAAATAGCGCGTTGTTTCACCTACGACAAATAAAATTAATATGCTATATTTTATCATAAAGAGTTGGGAGATGGATATAAGCTATATTATAGTGGAGCAAATAAACAAGGTAGAAATGGAGTTGGCATGGTACTGTCTAGTGAACTAAAGAACTCGGTAATAGAAGTGCATAGAAAGAATGACCGTATCATCAGATTGAAGATATGTTATGGAGGAGAGATTCTGAATATTATAAGCGCATATGCACCACAAGTTGGTTGCACAGAAGAAGAGAAGGGAAATTTCTGGAGAGACATGGATGGAATAATGCAAGAACTGGAAGAGCATGAGAGGGTGATAGTTGGGGCAGATTTGAATGGCCATGTCGGAAGTGAAAATGAGGCGATTGGGCGGGTGCATGGGGGCCATGGAATATGGGAGAGAAACCCAGAAGGAGAGAGTGTAGTGGACTTTGCTGTGTCATTCGACATGGCAATAGTAAACACATTCTTTGAGAAGAAAAGGGAACACCTAATAACATACAGGAGTGGGGGAAGATTCTCCCAGATAGACTATTTCTTGTATAAAAGGATAAATCTGGTGGAGGTCAAGAACTGCAAAGTTATTCCAGGCGACCATGTAGCCCCCCAACATAGGCTGCTATGTATGGACTTGAAGTTGAAAAGGGAAAGAAAAACCAAAGCTAAAGGGATAAGGAAAATTAAATGGTACGAATTACAGAAGGAAAAGGATAAGAAGAGAGAGTTTAAGAGGAGGGTTTTGGAGGATATTGATATAGGGATTGAAGATGTTCAAGAATGGTGGGCACGAAATGCAGCAGTAATAAGAAGGCATGGAAAGGAGCTGCTAGGAGAGACATCTGGTATCATATGGGAAGAAAAGGAGAGTTGGTGGTGGGATGAATACATTGAGAAAGTAGTAAAAGATAAGAAGGAGGCAAAGAAAAGATGGGAAGAGTCACAGTCAGTGGAAGACAGAAATAGGTACAGAGAGAAAAACAAGGTGGTGAAAAAGGTGGTAGCCCAAGCTAAAGCAAAGTCGTATGATGATGTGGGGACAAAGGAAGGATTAAAGAAGATGATCAAGCTATCAAAGGCTAGAAATAAGAGCACCAAAGATATAACACATATCAAAAAAATAAAGGATCAAGAGGGTGTAGTGCTTAGAAAGGAGGAAGACATTGTGAAGAGATGGAAAGAATATTTCGAACAGTTGTTAAATGAAGAAAATAATAGACTAATAAGAGAGGATGGGCAAGTGAACATTGGCATGGTAATGAGGTTTTCTAGGCAAGAGGTACTAAATGCACTGAAGAAGATGAAGAATGGGAAGGCAACCGGACCAGACATGATCCCGGTGGAGGCATGGAAAGCATTAGGAGATGAAGGAGTGGATATACTGTATGATCTTATGATAAAGATCCTTGAACAGGAAAAGATACCAAATGAGTGGCGTGGGAGTATATTGATCCCAATTTTTAAATGGAAAGGCGATGTCCAAGAGTGTGGTAATTATAGGGGCATTAAATTGATGTCCCACACTTTGAAGATACTGGAAAGGATGATAGATGCTAGACTGAGAGAAGAAGTACAAATAGGTAAAGAGCAGATGGGATTTATGAAGGGAAGGGGAACAACAGATGGTATATTTTGTCTGAGGCAAATAATGGAGAAATTCGGGGAAAGACAAAGGGACCTACATATGGTATTCATTGACCTTGAAAAGGCTTATGACAGAGTCCCGACACAAGAGGTGATGGAGGAGCCTGAGGGAGAAGATGGTGCCAGAGAAGTATGTGCGATTGATACAAGAGATGTACCGGAATGTATTTACCAGAGTGAGGAGCAGTGTTGGTGAGACAGAAGGTTTTGAGGTGAGAGTAGGATTACACCAGGGGTCGGCTCTGAGCCCATTTATCTTTAACATAGTGATGGATGTTATAATAGAGGAAGTAAGGGAGACAGTACCATGGAACATATTGTATGCAGATGATATTGTTCTGTGTGCAGAGAGCAGGGAAGATCTGGAAGTGAAATTGGAAAGATGGAGACAAGTACTGGAGGACAGAGGAATGAGAATAAGTAGATCCAAGACAGAATATATGTGTACCACCACTGAGGGGGATGATAGAGAACGTATTCAGCTTGGTGGAGAGCAAATAAGGAGAGTTGATAAGTTTAAGTATTTGGGATCTTTTGTTAACGCTGGAGGAAGTATGGAAGAAGAAGTAAAACATCGGGTACAGGCAGGCTGGAACAACTGGAGAGCGGCCTCGAGAGTTCTTTGTGACAAAAGAGTGCCGCTTAGGTTAAAAGGAAAATTTCACAAGACGGTGGTAAGAACAGCAATGCTGTATGGTACGGAAACAGCAAGCATGAGAAAAGCAGAGCAGAAGAAGATGGATGTGGCAGAAATGAGAATCTTAGGTGGATGTCTGGGGTAACAAGAGTGGATAGGATCAGAAATGACTACATAAGGGGGTCAACTAAGGTGGTGGAAGTATCAAAGAAAGTGCAGGAAGGGAGGCTGAGATGGTATGGACACCTGTTGAGGAGAGATGAGGACCACGCTGGGAGACATACTATGGGGGTGGAGGTGCAAGGAAGAAGAAAAAGAGGGAGACCAAGAAAGAGATGGAAGGACTGTGTGAGAGGAGACTTACATGAGAAGGGAATTGATGAGGCAGAAGCGCAAGATAGAAATAGATGGAAACGGCTCATCCGAAACGGCGACCCCATATAAAAATGGGAACAAGCTGGGAAGAAGAAGAAGAAGAAGAAGATTTTATCATAACAATTATTCTGTACTGTTTAACATGCACATTCTTTACTTTTTATATTATCATTCTAATAAATAAATCACAAATATCGTTTCTTAAAATTCCTGTATCGTTAACTCAACCTTCTTCAGACCTTTTAAGGCTTTTCCATAGACTTTCCAAACCACCAACAACAACAAAATAGTCTGTAGGCTTACTCCCTAAGTAAGCATAAAATAAAAATCATTTGTACAGATGCGACCATAAAGGTTAGAGTGATTTATTGATGAAAAGCTTTATAAAAATTAAATAATCTTTCGCAAGAGCTACTTTTATGTGCCAAGAAAAAAAAAAACAATCAGTCAGAGTAATACTTCCTTTTGCAAGAATAACTTTGCAAGTACAAACAATATTTCAAAGCGGTATTTCCACAAGTAAAGTGTAATTTCAAGCAAGTGAGTTTCGAAAATAAACCTCACAATGGATGGAAAGTCTCTGAAAGTTAAAGAACGTAACATTAGCTTTATTTTTGTAAGCCCTTTTGCTGTTACGTTGATTAACTCATAAAAGGAATCGTCCTGGATGCATTCGAAATCTAATTTACATGAGTAGAACTTTTATCGAGGAAGACATTGCGACTTTTACTTAGTCACCTCACCGGCCCCCACCACGCCCCCTCTCGTGCAACATTCGGATTTTTGTCACGTTCTATTTCTGGTTATGTATACATATATGCTTAAAAAAATCACAGTAGATGCACGTAACTTCAATATATAAGCGAATACCACAGGAAATTGATAGGAGGAAATGCGTACCGAGCGCTTTCGCTTTTATTGAGGCATTGTCGAGGCACTAATGAAACACAGTTGGAAAGAAGGTTACATGGTGAACAAATAGATCAGGAATACCAGATCGTAAATTCTCAAAAGGATAAAAATCAAAAGAGATAAACCAGGATAATCCGAGGTCCCGCGGTCTGATTTTAGTTTGTGACCGGGTGATCTTGGATTATCCTGGATTATCGATTTGATTTATTTTACTTTTTGACAATTAACCATCTGGTATTCTGGATCTTTTTGATTACTTTGTAAATTTCTTTCCAACTGTATTTCATTTGTGCCTCGAAAATGCTTCAATAAAGGCGAAAGCGCTCGGTACGCCTTTCCTCGTATCATTTTCCTGTGGTATTCGCTTATATATTGAAGTTACATGCATCTACTGTGATATTTTTAAGCATATTACTGCCTATCATTCTCCTGTGGCGTTTGGTTTTATATAGTATACATACATAAATAAATATATATATATATATATATATCTATATATATTATATACTATATATAATATACACATATATATTATAGATATAGATAATTTGGTAAAAGTCCAGGTAGATAAGTATATATATATATATATATATATATATATAGATAATATATATATTAGATATATATATATCTATATATGCTATATATCATATTATATATTATATAATAATATGT